>NW_026042918.1:0-77857 GCF_023856365.1 Brienomyrus brachyistius | reverse complement strand
GAGACCAGGGAAGGGGACGAAGGAGCTGGAAGGGACCCTGGCGAGGGCAAGGAGAGAGGGGGAGCCGCAGCAGACGGCGACGTCCTCCGACACGCCAGAGCGGGAGGACCAGCAGGCGAATGAGGAGCCGCCGTCGGGGGGCCCGCAGGCAACCGATAAGACGCCGGAGGAGGGACCGAGGCAGGGCGACGAGGCCGCGGAGGGGGACCCGCAGACGACAGCCGACCCGGAGGGCCAGGACCCGCAGGTGCCGACCAAGCCCTAGCGCCGGCGAGGGAGGGCGAGCCAGGGGGCTGGGCGGGTGGGACCCCAGCCGTGCGTCTGTGTCCTCTCCCCTTATGGGACACAGACATAAGGACCTGCGGCCGGGGTCGGGCTCGTCGGGGTGAGGGTACCAGAGTCACAGGGGGAGAAGGGACTGGAGTGGGGCCAGGGACTGGAGCTGCAGGCTGCAGAGGGAGCGCCTGCCCGGGAGCTGCAGGCAGGGAAAGCGCCTCGGACGTGGGCGCGGTAGCTGCAGGCAGCGGAGACGGCTGCTCGGGCTCTGGGGCCGCAGGGGGCACTTATTTTATTATATAAAATAAGTGTCACACAACCGGGGTGACATGCCTTGCCTGCTTGTGGGATGAGGAAGACTCAGGGACTGGAAATGGGATTAAAACTGAAGATGTGCTCATTCCTTTGTGTATTTACAAATTTTCCTTCCGTCAGACATGAGGAGTTTGCTGCTATATTTGGCACTAATAGAGATTCTGATGCTGCTATTTTTATTGTCTATTAGTTTGTTATTATTTACAAGTTCTGTTGTGTTTTTGCATTTTTCTCTTCTGGTTAATTAACTGCTGTCTGTTTGCTGTGAAGTATGAGTGTGGTGAGTAAGACTCAGGGACTGGAAGTGGGATTACAACTAAAGATAACATGCTTATTCCTTTTTGTATTGTTTACAAATTTCCTTCCGTCAAACATGAGGAGTTTGCTGCTATATTGTGCACTAACAGAGATTCTGATGCTGCTATTTTTATTGTTTATAAATGTGTTATTGTTTCCAAGTTGAGTATTCAATAAATGCTAAATTGAGAAATTTTGTGTATCGTTTGTTATTATTAGTGTGATATTTTACCATGCAAATAGAGGGGAAAACGTCCAATTATCGGCCAAAAAAAATCAGCAGCATATATCGGCCATCGCCTGACCCTTGACTTGAAAAACCCATATCGGTCGACCTCTAGTAACAGTACATTCTGTCCAATTCATCCATCGAGTTAAGTCACACACCCACTTGAGGGGGCACTCCGGCAGACGTGAGGATGGGGATGTTCTTTCCGCTATAACATCCACTGCAGAAGTACATCTCGCTCCTGTTCACAGGGCTTACTTCAATGATGAAGCAGGGCTGGTTGTCTGGACAAGAAGTTGTCCTGCTGCTGGGTCTCGGTGCCGTTTTTCCACCTAAGCTTGAAGGTGGAAATGTGTTCCAACTTGGTCCCTGGGACTGCAGCATAGCCAAACATCGCGAGCAGCGTCGGCCACACCCACCACCAGAACCATCACACCGTCCTATACACATAAAGAAGAACTAAAACATAGAGTGTTGTGACAATCTATGCGTTAATGTTTGGCAGCATAGGTGATTCATTAAAATTATACCGAAGAATGGAAAATGTGATATTTAGAATATTTTTTGCCATTTAGTAGCTAATTTAAGCACTTACCCAATGCCTCAATTTGTTTTAGGTCAGTAATGTCTGAGCCAAAAGAATGAATGTATGAATTTAATACAATTCACCCACTCCCACCCACACACAAATCTGAAATTCAATTTAAGACACTTCTTAAACATTAGTGCATTAACAAAAAAGGAAAATCTTAAGAGATTCAGTAGGATTTTCTATGTTAGACTTAAGCTAATAGTTCAATAGTTTTTACATATTTCAATATACCAATTTGACTTTAATGTTGAAACAGATGCTAAAACATGGAATAATTTCATAACTAGAGAAACATGTTATTCACAAACACTAGCAAAGGTAGCTTATAGTTAAGCTTACTTAAGTCAGCAAGTCAGGCTACAGTGTGTAAGAATAGTCGTAAACGATAATTTGTCTCAGTCTTACATGACAGAATAAGTAAACAGAAAATATAAAATGGCTGAAACAGCGTCATTAACGCCAGCTACAGTAGAGGCGCAGAAAAGGTGTCATGACTGAAGTATTCCCAAACTCTGGAAGACCGTATGCGAGCCTTTTTTGCCGCGTGTTTCTCCAGAGGCTCCGGAGCTCCGCTGGTTGAGACAGCCATGTTGGTTCATGTGCAGGGGGACGAGCGGCAAATTTCTTTTTTGCAGGGTGGTAGGTGATGTCTCATTAATATTTATGAGAGAAGTGCTACATGATTGGCCAGTGCATGCCAGTGCATGCCCAAAATGGTGCGGCACTGCATCCAAGCCTGCGGCACTCAGAGTCACAAATACAGTGGAAACCATTTGTAGTAATTACGTCTGTCTGGCTGATTTCCAACTAATTGATATTTGTATATTTATTACATGAATATAAGGTAATATAAGGTAATAGAAGAGGTATTTAATGGTTTTCCATCTGAGGAATTTGCAAAAAACTGCAGTGCATGATGGGTCGGACCTAAAGGCTGCCTTAACGTCCTCATCTGTATGACGACATACATCAAGACTAGGAAGGTGCATAATGTTCATGTCTGGTTGCGTTTGTTGGTCCAGAAAGTAATTCAATTTCGCCATGTAGGTTACGTTCTTAAAAACTGCTTGGATATAGCCCGATTATATGCTGTGGGCCTTTTAATTTCTTTGTTTACCAGGTAGGCTACCTTCTTTAAACTGCGTTTTGTTAGACTACATATTTAGGGAGGTCTTTATAAATTTATAGTAGTCTTCATAAATATGTGCATAGTTTAGCCTAACCCAGCCACTTAAGGGAGAAAGCCAGCTCAACTAGGTGTCGGTCCCAAGCCCGGATTAATGGGGAGGGTTGGCGTCAAGAAATAAAGAGACTGTATCTTCACTGCATGACTGATGTCAAAATGTGTGAAATATGTGGTTGTATTAATAAATGCATTAAAGTAGGTTAATGATTCTGTGCTGTCTAAATTGTATAGAAAATTTCTACGTATAGCCAAACAAATCTCCTCCTGTTTGAAAAGGCATAGAAAAAGCAATTTAGCCACTAAAACTTTACAGTTTTTGTGAGGGACAGTCGAATTCTCTCGTTTCTCTCGTCAAGTTTTTTTGTGATCCTGCACCTACACTTTGCCGGCCCCAGGAGGATGGGCTCCCCCTTTGAGTTTGGTCCCTCCCAAGGTTTCTTCCTTCTTGGGAGTTTTTCCATCCTATCGGCGCCTATGGCTTACTCACTGGGGGCTTTGGGTGGGCATGATATAAAGCAAAGCATTTTCCCTCCCAGTTTCCTCCTCTGGTCCACATTGCAGGACCATCAGCCATCAGAAACAGTCAGACGGTCTCCTTCAGCTTCTTTAGTGTCCTTGGAAGCCAAGGCAGTTTTAGGTCTGAGAAGAGGTTTATCAGAAGGACACATATTACGTCGTTTGTCCTGAAATGTAACATGGGGAGGAAAAGTTAAGCGGTTTAGTCAGATTGGAGTCGTTTATTCAGCAGTGGCAGCGCCAGTGACTTAATGCTACAGGTGCTATAGGGGAGTGAGATTATTTAGACCGGGTGCTTTAGCTTTTCAGCTTATGTAGATGGTGTATAGAAGCACACAGCACGATAAGCTACAGCATGGATAAAATAGGATAAAATATGAAATTCTAACGTCTAGCTCACAGAGCCTCTATGTGTACTTTGAAGAAAAAATACACTACAAGTATGCTGTAAAAACCGCAAAAATGTCTTACACAATATACAGATTTTACAGATAGTTAAAGAAAAAATGAAACCAATATTTTGGGGGTGCTGTGGGGGTACTATGGTCATTGGAGGAGGAGCTAGAGCCCCCCCCCCCAAGCTTTTCCTTGGTGCTGCCACTGTTGTTCAGATTAAAAGTAACATTGTCATTAATAAACAGTACTCTGATCAAATTTTTGCATGTACAAACACAATCAAAGTTTAACCACATGTTTAGACACAATTCACACACCTGTTACATTTCCATAATGCTAAGACTCTCTACACTTACTTCATCCACTTTCTTGTTTGGTACACAGTCATTTGATGGATGTGTAAGATCATTACCAGACCGTCTGCTGCAAACTCTACAGTTAATGAATGGCTGCAAAAACACACAGACACACAAAAACAGTATTTAAAGAGTGGTGGGCAATAAATACAGTGAGAGAAGGTGTAGTAAAGATATATCTAATGATTTAAGGCAGAGCTGCTGGAGTGCAGGGTTTAATGACACAGAACAATTTTAGAGGAAAGAGCTTCCAAAGCAGGGTCACCATAAGGCTATATTATACAAAGCAAGTTCATCTAAAAGTATGAACAACAAATCCCGTTTAACTGAACACTGCTCTGTATTAAAATACTGTCCTCCGATCAAGCTAAGTGGTCCTGTAGTTCACTATTTAAAGAGGTAAATTTAAAGGGTAATTCACACTGCACATCTACCCTGCTCTGACCAGGTTTAATTACTGGCTTTCTAATTAAAACAAGAGTTAAGTCCTGCCCTTTCACCACAAAACACCACACTGCCATTTAAGGCTGATTTCAACAATGAGTTTTAGTTAACCTGGCTCGATTGAGTTAACTCTGGGTATGTAAAACCCGCTTTGTAGTACAGCCCACAGGTCTTTAAATAAGGCCAGCTAGGGTTCATAGCTCGAAGCATAATCTACAGGTCACCCCTCAGATGATTAGCATTTGCTTCTGCCTGGTAATCCAGCCTTTAAGCCTGTAAACCTACTAAAATTTGAGAATAAGGTGAAGGAACTGGCTCTTTGAGGCCACCTATGTATTTGTTACTTTATTGTTGGCTAACTTTCCCCCGCAGGGCATCAAAAAAGTTAACATGAACCTAAATTAATTTGCTAACTGATATGTCCAATGCTCACAGTCACAGTGACTCTTTACTTACCCTCTTGTCCATGAAAATACAGTCAGCCCGATGGTCTGTTGCAGTTGACTTTGGACATTTTGTTGCTCTCAAGAGAATCTCAATGTCAATGTATTCACTGCTGATCTAAATCACATAAACACGTTATATACAAAATTGCCTACAACTGTTTTAAAGGCAATATAACAAACAATAATCACCCAAAAAATGGCAAACTGTCACAGACTTGACTGCAGCAGATTCAGAGAGAAACTGTGAGAAGGTAAAATTGACCAGGGCTGAGATATACAACCATCACTTTCATTGTGAAGAGACATTAAGCATCATATGCATTGAAATTAAAACATCAAAATCAATGTGATACTCATTAGTTCAGCTTGCAGATGATGAAAGTTTCACACTTTTGTAAACACTTTCTCAGCAGTTACCTTCGGACGGCCCTGGATGTTATAGAAATTCATGTGCTGACGGGTTCCTTGATGAGCATTTTCGACTGCGAGTTTAATGGCCGTCTTGTGAGTGCAGGGAGACTGTGGTAATCTTGCTGGGCCTCTGTGGAGATAAGCAGAGCTCCATAAGCCAAAACCAGAAGCAGCAGGCGGGTCATCTTCCTCTCAGCTTTGAAGGGAGAAGCAGGACTGAGGACACTGATCTGTGGTCCCCTTATCCAGCACGTCCAGGGGCGTGTCCTTCACTCGAAACAAACAGACCTTTGAACAACATTGGAAAACTCTTCAGGATGAATTGAGGCAGGTGGTCAAGTGGGTTTATTGTTATTTCAGCAATATACACAGTACACAGTGAAAGGAAACATTGTTCCTCCTGGACCACGGTGCAACACAAAGAAGAAAAACAGAAACAACACAAGATGACACAAGTGCGGGCAAGATAGAACTATACAGAGTGAAAGGAGCACAAACAGAGGGAGAAAGTGCAAGATAAACACAAGAGCAACAATACAATACTACAGGACAAGACAGCGCAGTCAAGAACACAGAGTGCAGCCAGAGCTAACCTGAATAGGGGCATCAAGGTTGCCAGGCAGGCAGAGAAACAGAAAATAGAGGTCTACTTCACATACAACAACCCACAGTGGGTGTGGCAGGGAATACAACACATTACAAACTTCAAAGGCAACAACACCGTCACTGTTAACAGCAACGCCCTTTTAGCAAAGGAGCTAAACAGCTTCTTTGCTCGTCTGGAGGAACACAGAGCAGACATAGCCACACTGCCCCCTCCCCCAATCTCCAGCACTCACAGACTCCCTCTGCAGGAACACCACGCGAGAAGGCACATTGCATCTCTAGGTGTGTGGAGTTTAAGACAAGGCAAGTGATGCTACGATAATATAATTCCTTGGTAAGACCCCACCTAGAATATTGTGTGCGGGTTTGGTTACCATACCTTAAGAAGGACATTGCTGCCTTGGAAAAGGTGCAACGTAGGGCAACGAGAATGATTCCTGGTCTTAGAGGAATGTCTAATGAGGAGAGGTTAGCTGAGCTGAATCTGTTTAGCCTCGAGCAAAGGAGACTAAGGGGGGACATAATCCAGGTGTTTAAGATTCTAACAGGTCTGGATGCTGTTCAGCCAAATGGCTATTTCAATGTTAGTTTAAATACCAGAACTCGTGGCCATAAGTGGAAATTAGCTGGAGAACATTTTAAAACGAATTTGATGAAGCATTTCTGTACACAGCGTGTAGTTAGAGTATGGAATAGTCTTCCTGTTATTGTAACACAAGCTAAAACCCTGGGTTCTTTTAAATCAGAGCTAGATAAGATTTTTGAGCTATTAGCTAAGTTCTCCTCAAAGGAGCTTGATGGGCCGAATGGCCTCCTCTCATTTGTAAATCTCTTTGGTTCTTATGAGTCAGCTTACAGAGATGAGGTCCAGAAACTGATAGGTTGGAGTTCAGCAAACAATTTGGCACTAAACAGCACAAAGACAAAGGAATCACTGACTTCAGGAAGGATGGAGGCGACACTGGCCTGCCTAGATGGATGGATGGATGTTTTTATTGACATTGTAAGTACAATGAGATTTAGTTTGGAACGCGCCAGCAGCTACACAGTATATTTACAATTATATAGATTGTGAGGCATAAAATAAGGTGTGAGTAATATAACATAACGACATAATATAAGTAATCATTAATTAATCATTACAGATGGTATGAGGTGTGAACCGCTAGGCTGCTATGGCATGTTTGGTATCAAACCGATGGAAAATCACTCCAGTTTCCAAATCTGGTCAGTGGTTACCACGAAAGTGAATATATCAAAAGTTACACCAGCCTAACGAAAATCATCAATACAAGGGAAATCACTCTGGTCATAAATCTCAAAAGGACTGATACAGACCCCCTTCCGAAAGCCCGCCAAATGGATGGTCAGCCATTGGTCCAGGAGTCGAATTCCTGGTCACTCCTATTCACGAACTTTACACTATAAAACCTGGCACCTCAGAACAAAGCCAGGAGAGGAGAAACAGAAGGGAGGAGAAAACAAAAGACCATCAGCACGAAGAGAGGCAGAGAACATCAGCCCAAGAGAAGAGAAGCCCACAAGAAGCCCTCCTGAAGCCTATCAGTGAAGACCCAGCTGGACAGAGAACTGCAACCAAGCCCAAGCTTCACCAGGAGAGGGAATCAGAGGGGCTCCACTCCAACAACCGCTGCAAACACCGCGCCTCCCTGAGTGCCATCACCCATCAGCTCATCAGCCTCCGCAACCAACTGCCAAGACCCCCCCCCCCCCCACTCTGCAACCAAGTAAACAAACTTCCTTTCATTTATAACAACCTAAACTCCTATTCACCTGCTATATTACTTTAGGACAGTATTTCCACAAATTGCTTGCTTTGCAGAACAGTATTTTCCCTTTTAAGGTTACTCATTTTAAATCTGGTCATTGCATTTTCATGATTACATTGTTTGTGTCCACTCCGTTATTTCGTGTTTATTGTTTGTTAGGTGTAATGTCTGTCTTATGTTAGTTATAGGAATAAATGCATGTCTTTTACACAACTTCAGCCTCCGTTCATTGAGTGCTCACAAGAATCCCTGCCTGTGCGATCTACGCTCTGAAACCTCAAATTCGCCTGAAATATCGCGAGACTCTCTCTCATTGGCCGTGAGGGGAGCTTCGCTACCGATCGTTTACATTACCTGGTGACGCAGCTCGTTGGACAAGCCTTCTATTCTAACCCAGGTTATTACGTGATACTGGTTATTAATGAGTTCCATTTAAGTCACACATTAACAGACTCACGGTGTTTCGCAATTGAGTTTGAGCCGACCATTCAGCATAAAAATTGGTTAATAATCACAAGGCACAAGGTTTAAACTTATTCTGAGCACACAATTTAAACTTTTTATGACCGAACGTGCAGTGAAGAAGCGCTACTGTCAACTGGTTGCAAAAGTCGCACTCATGGCAATCTGAAGGCATTTAAGCGGGATCATATGGGCTTATTATAGTTATTTTTATTTCTATTATTAGTAGTTATATTATTTTGTTTTATTTTCGGTGATTTCATTGTAGTTCTTTCGTATTAAACTGCAGTAAACTTTAACCCTATGTCTGACGAGATTCTCAGATGTAGCGCTTTGTTTCCAGGTTCAATTCGGACGAGTGTCTCCGTTTCTATATATCCTGGGAGAGATCTCTCTATTAGCGAACGGGAATACTTGTTATGAGGTTCTAACCTAAATTATGTTGCGCTTGGACATAAGACCGATAGCTTAGTTACCTATCAGGATCATACTCGTATGTGTGTGCCTGCTTTAGACAAAGCAAGTTTAACACAACTTTGCGCTGTGAGCCAAGTGTGTGTCATTTAGAAATTGGGAGTCTCCTGTGCTTGAGACCCGCCGTGGTTAAGCACCATTTGCGACGAGATATAGTGCACTCACAATTTAAATCTGTCGCCGTAACGCGTGCGCCGTCTCGCTTCAGTAATTGTTTTAAGGGGTTTTATACTGTGCAAGGCACAGAAGAAGGCCACAAGCAGCATGCGCATGCATTAAATGTGTGTGTCACTCATCTAGCGTCGGCAACCGCCTAGCTATATCTTTGGTTACCTCTAGTGGTCAGGCATAGAACTACCACTCCATTTCGAAATTGCGCCTCTAGTGGCCAGGCATAGAACTACCACTCAATTTCGATATTGCGCCTCTAGTGGCCAGGCATAGAACTACCACTCCATTTTGATATTGCGCCCCCGGTGGTCAGGCATAGAACTACCACTCCATTTCGATATTGCGCCCCCGGTGGTCAGGCATAGAACTACCACTCCAGTTCGAAATTGCGCCTCTAGTGGTCAGGCATAGAACTACCACTCCATTTCGAAATCGCGCTTCTAGTGGTCAGGCATAGAACTACCACTCCATTTCGATATTGCGCCCCCGGTGGTCAGGCATAGAACTACCACTCCATTTCGAAATTGGGCTTCTAGTGGTCAGGCATAGAACTACCACTCAATTTTGAAATTGCGCTTCTAGTGGCAAGCCATAGAAGTACTACTCCATTTCGAAATCGCGCCTCTAGTGGTCAGGCATAGAACTACCACTCCATTTCGATATTGCGCCCCCGGTGGTCAGGCATAGAACTACCACTTCATTTCGAAATTGCGCTTCTAGTGGTCAGGCATAGAACTACCACTCAATTTTGAAATTGCGCTTCTAGTGACAAGCCATAGAACTACTACTCCATTTCGAAATCGCGCCTCTAGTGGTCAGGCATAGAACTACTATTCCATTTCGAAATCGTGCCTCTAGTGGTCAGGCATAGAACTACCACTCCATTTCGAAATTGCGCCTCTAGTGGCCCGGCATAGAACTACCACTCAATTTCGATATTGCGCCTCTAGTGGCCAGGCATAGAACTACCACTCCATTTTGATATTGCGCCCCCGGTGGTCAGGCATAGAACTACCACTCCATTTCGATATTGCGCCCCCGGTGGTCAGGCATAGAACTACCACTCCAGTTCGAAATTGCGCCTCTAGTGGTCAGGCATAGAACTACCACTCCATTTCGAAATCGCGCCTCTAGTGGTCAGGCATAGAACTACCACTCCATTTCGATATTGCGCCCCCGGTGGTCAGGCATAGAACTACCACTCCATTTCGAAATTGGGCTTCTAGTGGTCAGGCATAGAACTACCACTCAATTTTGAAATTGCGCTTCTAGTGGCAAGCCATAGAAGTACTACTCCATTTCGAAATCGCGCCTCTAGTGGTCAGGCATAGAACTACCACTCCATTTCGATATTGCGCCCCCGGTGGTCAGGCATAGAACTACCACTCCATTTCGAAATTGCGCTTCTAGTGGTCAGGCATAGAACTACCACTCAATTTTGAAATTGCGCTTCTAGTGACAAGCCATAGAACTACTACTCCATTTCGAAATCGCGCCTCTAGTGGTCAGGCATAGAACTACTATTCCATTTCGAAATCGTGCCTCTAGTGGTCAGGCATAGAACTACCACTCCATTTCGAAATTGCACCCCCGGTGGTCAGGCATAGAACTACCACTCCATTTCGATATTGCGCCCCCGGTGGTCAGGCATAGAAGTACCACTCCATTTCGATATTGCGCCCCCGGTGGTCAGGCATAGAACTACCACTCCAGTTCGAAATTGCGCCTCCAGTGGTCAGGCATAGAACTACCACTCCATTTCAAAATCGCGCCTCCAGTGGTCAGGCATAGAACTACAACTCCATTTCGATATTGCGCCCCCGGTGGTCAGGCATAGAACTACCACTCCATTTCGAAATTGCGCTTCTAGTGGTCAGGCATAGAACTACCACTCAATTTTGAAATTGCGCTTCTAGTGGCAAGCCATAGCAGTGCCACTCCATTGAAATTGCACCTCTAGTGGTCCGCCATAGTAGGTTAACAACATCTGAGTTGGGTCTCTGGTGGTCAACTGCGGTGATACAACACGCATAATTGGACACACAGGTTCTTGCCTGAAAGCAGGAATCAACTTCACAGACTAAATCAGTTTGATCACAATACATTAACATCCAATTAGGTTATTGTTGCATAACTAATTGATGTTTACAATTGAATAAGAAACACAATTCATTTGGTTTGATTCCCGTTTAACCTTTTTGATTTATTTTAGGTTTTATTTCACCTTATGCTTTCATTCATTCCATCTCCCCCAACAAGGGGACTTGCATAGAAGTTCAACCACTATTAACAACAGTAAACCAGTTACGTACACAATCCCATCAGGAAGTCGTTTGGATGTGATCAGTTGAGCCCTTCGGGTGCTGGGTGCTTACCATTCGCTCTCTGTTGGTTGAGCTTGTCTGTGGCTCTGCTGTCACTGCTTGTGATCGTACAGTTTGTCAGAACCGAAGGGGAGTTCTCAGCAATTGGATGCCCAAAAGCGTGTCAGCCCGGCTACACCCACTGACTCATTACGGGCAAGGCTGACAGGTACCTCAGGCGGTCATTACAACTTTTGAGCAGGACTTCGTTTAGGGTGAGTTCTGAGAACGGCCCTAGCTTGGACTCTCACTAGGGTGGGTGATACCTGAAGGCAATTTTGCCAGCCGATAAGCTCCACCTGGGTTGTCTCAGTTGTGCATACAGAATACGCCCTTCCAAGTTAACATTGCTGGGGATCGGGGGAGTGGAAGCCGGACTCAGGCTTGCTTGGCTGGGAGAATGATTCCTGGTCTTAGAGGAATGTTTAATGAGGAGAGGTTAGCTGAGCTGAATCTGTTTAGCCTCGAGCAAAGGAGACTAAGGGGGGACATAATCCAGGTGTTAAATCTGGTCATTGCATTACATTTTTTTTGTATCCACTCCTTTATTTCGTGTTTATTGTTTGTTAGGTGTAATGTCTGTCTTATGTTAGTTATATCCATCCATCCATTTTCCAAACTGCTTATCCTACTGGGTCGCGGGTGGTCCGGAACCTATCCCGGAATGTGGAATGGGCACGAGGCAGGGAACAATCCAGGATGGGGGGCAGCCCATCACAGGGCACACTCACACACAAATCGTGATTATATTATTGCACTATACTGTATAAATAAAAAGTAAACTTAATACCAGTTGTGGTAATAAAGTGCACAGAGAGTAAGAGAGAGTAGGGTTTCACATAAACGTATGTTCATTAGCATTTAGTATTCTGATGGCTTTGGGGTTAGAAGCTCTTATTAAATCTGGTTGTTCTGCAATGCATACTGCGGTAACGTTTACCAGAGGGCAGAAGTTCAAACATCTCATGTGCTAGGTGCGTGGGATCTTTTTTAAATATAATTATGCATATGTAGAACTAGGGATATGATCCTGTTAAGTATGATAGTTCTGTCTCATTATTGCAGGATCGACATCCATAGTAACTGTGGTGATCTATCCATTTGTGTGCATGTCTGTGTGTGTGTGTGCGAGCGGGTATACCTATCCTACCCCATAGCGTGATAAATACCTGTTTTTTTTTTCCCTTATGGGGACCACGAAACTGAAAACCAGGAAAACTCTATTTTATAAAAATCTGTGACTGCTGTGGAAAAACTAAAAATGCAAAACCTCTTTTATTTTGCTTGGTTACTTATGGTTATGGTTAGGGCAGGGTGGGGGTTAAGATTGTCATAGTTAGCGTTAGCATTTATCCAATAGAAGTCAATGAGCGGGCCCCATAAGGATAGGTATACCCTATGTGTGTGCATGTGTGTGTTTGTCCCATATTGCCTGGGCTTCAGGATACCTCATAACCCGGAACTTCATCAGAAGTAGTTAGAAAATGGATGAATGGATGGATGGATGGATGGATGGATGGATGGATGGATGGATGGATGGACAGATCAATAAAAGTACAGAACATCCATTTTACAAAGAACCATCAACACTAAATGTATGCACTGGTCATGCTCCTGGAAATTAAACTTCTTTTCTGAAAAGCAGCATGTTCATAAATTAGCTGCTGTTATACCTTGGGGGAACAAATGCAGATGAAATTGTAAAACAAACTGCAGTGGCAAAACAGTTCTGGCTGCCTGTGCTGCCCTGCCTGCCCGCCCTCCTGCCCATTACGTCCTGCCTGTGCCACCCTCCTGCCTGCCCTCCTGCCTGTTTACGTCTTTCCTGTGTGCCCTGCTGCCAGTTATTCTGTATTTACATCCGGACTTAACTAATTGAACCATATAAACCATATAAATCAGGACTTTGTTAACGTGACTTCTGACCTGTGGAGGATGGGCTCCCCCTTTCACTCTGGTTCCTCCAAAGGTTTCTTACTATGACTGAGTTTATCCTTGCCAATGTCGCTTTCTAATTTTTCAGGCTAGATCTTGCTCACTGGGACAATTGGGCAGGGACAAAGTAAAGTGCTTTGAGACAATGTAAGGCTATGAAAATGTACTATACAAAATAAAGTGAATTGACTTGAGTAATGTGGCACAAAGCAACCCTTCTTTGCCACAGGAAATGTCTGGTGCAATTTCTTTTTTAATTGTACATGTCAATTGCATAATACCCTAAACTAATTCATTATTATTTCTATTATTATCATCATCATCAGTATTTCATTAGTATTCCATGGTATTTAGATTTTTCAGGAATCAGTGTGTGTACTGTATACTTTTTAATTTATTTGCACTATGTGTAGTGTCTCTGCAGCTGTATATACTTGCTGCATTATGCACAAGAACTTCCCTCAGGCATCAGTATAGTTAATCAAATGTAATATTTCTTGCTTGTTTATTAAGTTGTTTTAGGTATTTTGTGTGTTCCACTTAATTTAGTGTAATTAGTCCTAGTTGACTCAGGTTTAGTTAGATTTTTCCTTCTGTTGTTCCTCTGCATCATGCTACTGTCATAAAATTTCAATGTCTTACCTAACTTAAGAGTTTTGTGCATTGTGTTTTGGAGAGAAAGAAATCATTACTTTTTTTCTTTAGATTCATCCACTGATTCTATCACCTATGACACATTCCCCCTGAATATTTGTTTGTTTATTTATGTATTTGCTTGGGGGATGGAATTAACAAACAGAAATAACTGAATGAATCAGGGTAGTGAAAAACATTTATAAACTTATCATTTTGGTATTGGTACGATCCTGTTCTGGTTAGTTAGCCGAGGGAGTAAATCATCCGGAGTTTCATCTCTCAATCTCCTCCTACACCCACTCAGCATCACAGTATGGACTCCCCAATGCAACTGATCTGCACGTATTTGTACTCTGGGAGGAAATTGAAGCCCCCATAGGAAAAACTCAAAGCCTACAGACATATGCACAAAACCAGGGGACATGCTCAGTTCTGCAGGCCTGGAAGTGTGAGAGAAGGCTATTTATTGAGTTTCCCCTCTGCCCCTGGTAAAGATGAAACATGCACAAGTCATTAAACACACATATACTTACATGAAAGTCTGACTGATACTGGAGCTTCCAGTGCCCGTAAACCAGGTACTGGGGTACTCCATTTCCTTCTTGATAATTAGCGCCATTGAAAAAAAAACGGTGCCTTTCCTAATATTAACTGACTCTCAGACAAATGTACTGCTTGAAGACCCTGCCACTATTCGCATTTTCCAGCAGGAGTCACAAATCTTCATTGCATTCAGTTTATTCTCAGATGAGCTCATGCATGTTTCTATGTGCATCTTTACACTTAAACAAATACAGCTAACCTCTGTTGTTATATTCCATATATATTTGTCGTGACTGGCCTTTTTTCTCAAATGATGGATTTCTGAAACTAAAACTGACAGTATTCTAAAATATTTATATTGCCACATCATCGACACATGTTCTAATATGACATAGCATTCCCCTGGACCATAGTGCGACTTAGAGACAAGATATAACATGCCCTTCACGGTAAAACACTAGATAGGTGCAACACTTAATGTCAACGTTGTCAATGTCAATGTTGACTTAATGTCAACGTTAAATTCATGGATTCGCAAATTAAGTAACACGGTTACAGTACAAAAACGAGCAGAGCTGTGTATGGCATGACTATCTCGCGGCGGCGACAAAATATGCTTATCCTTCTAATTATTCAGAAGAAAATATATTTGCAAGCACAGCCGTTCACGGCTTCCGTACAAAAAGCTGTCACTACGCTACAGGAAGAATACACGACCAATATAGGATTTACACAAGTCTGCTTCTTTTGTTTTATTTAGTAACAACTTTCACAAAAATTGACAGCAATACTGCTAAAAGTGCAGATCTGTTGCCAAATTAAATAAACAAAGAAATTAATCATAAAAATATTCAAAGTATATACAGCCAGGGGCGCCGCTAGCAATTTTGGGCCCTATGACAAAATATGAGGTTGGGCCCCCCTATCACACCCATTCAGATCTCTGGGGGCCCCTAAAGGGCGTGGGCCCTTAGAATTGTCCCAACTTTCCCCCCCTTAGCGGCGCCCCTGTATACAGCTAACCATTTCCAATCGAAAAGTACATACAAGTCTCCAATATAAGTTATACAATGGAGCGCAGATAAAACTTTTAAATAGTAATTAACCAAACTATATAAAGAATACAAGTTTGAATACAGGTAATTTGTATAAATTTTACTGTGTTCAGACTGAAAAATCAGCACCAGCCTTACACACATTGCAGTTCTGCTTTTTTCTTCTTTTAGCATAATTACCCGTTTCACGTTCACGAGGCAGAAGATCCCTGCAAATGTGAAAATTCACAAGTAACAGGCACCATTAACCTCAAGCCATAACAGTCTGCTAGCCTGAACAATAGCAAACTCTATGTATTACCAATTATTACGCAGGTTGTCACTTTATCAAATCATGACTGTTACTAAGAAGTGGGAGTGAAACGCGTGTCACGAGATCTCGCGATATTACAACATGACGAGATTTCACGTTGGAGCGAAAAGCCGTTTCACGAATGCGCTGCAAATGAGCTGCTGTAAATATGTCGGCATCTGACTAAATTACTATAGTAGATACCCCAGACACTTTTGAATCTTTTGTGTGTCAGCATTTCGGGTGCCCGGCGGAAAATATAAATGGCGAAAGGGAGACAGACAAAACACGAACCATCTGTAAGGACTGTAGAAAGCTAATGCCGCACACAGCGGCTAATGCTACTACTAACTACTATGCAAAGCCATTTGCAGCACCATCATAGCTCTTTATTTAAATTCACTGCACCGGTGAAGAAAACATTTTTAAAAAAATGTTATGTTTATTATTGGGTGCTTTCCACTTCATGCACCCACATACAGCGCTAGCTTAAAGCAATGCATTCTGGTCCTGACGCAATGCATCATGGTTATATTTTTTATCGCCCGTTGCATTACGTCACCATGTCACATGGTACCAAAACTCCGCGAGAGCAAGACACATCAGGCAGCACCTCTTAGCAGGCTGCACAGGCTGGATCCGCCTCCATTACGACACAACTTTGCCCTTATTGGCTTAAGATTTTAGTTACATACATGACGTTTGTATATCTGCTATTTCTCCCGAGAAGCAGGTAAAGCGGTAACTGCTTTTCAATTAATTTACTTGGTAAAATTAAATTTAAATAAATGATATGAATATTGTAATAGTACTCGTGAGCTTTGTTTGTTGTTAGTTACTGTAATGTTGCGCTGCTTTATTTGTTTAATCGTCTTGTCTGTGAAGACATTCAAGTTAATCAAATAAGAACTGCACTGTACACTGTACATGACCATAAAAACTTTGAATCCTTGAAATAAATGTTTTTGATCTTTTCCTTGGCAGTTATCTTTTTACACAGGGCCTCTATGTACACAATAGTTATTTTTTTCACGACTAACAGTATGGATCAGGAGTTGGTTATTGTAAAAGAAGTAATGTGCATGCAGGTGATATTTGTATAGATTTATATTTACCCCTAGGTGATAAGTTTGACAGTCATTTCTTTTACCGTTTGGCCTCTCGGTTGAACATAATAGTGGCGCGAGCAGCTCCACTTGGTTTTTTAAAAATACTCAGCCATGAACTTTTGGTGAACTCAGGTGAATCCCTTCCTTCAGTAGTAAACCTTGGTAGTTTCAGCCGTTTACACATTGTCTCACTAAAAGGTTGATAATATATTTGTCCTTTTACATAGTGATAAAATATACGCGATAAAAATGTGAATATTCATAGATTCAGGACTAACAAAGTAGCTAACAGAAACTCAGACTAACAAAAGGTGCAAATACATACTCAGTTGGTTCCATTGTGTTGATTACATTATAATGTTTACATTGTAATGATTATATCATGGATATTTGGCATACTTTTTATAAAATCGTAATTCTTATATTCTGCGTTATATAGTGCTAAATAATATTCCATAGATGGATGGACTTTATTAATCCCCGTGGGGAAATTGTGTTTTTTATGTCTCCCTCAACTTACTCTTTGTGGAGTAAGTTGTCCGCGAAGTGCAGCTACCTGTTGGGGCGCCCAGGGAGCTGGGGGTTAAGGGCCTTGCTCAAGGACCCACAGACGTGCTGAGGCTGGGTTAGTTTCAACTGGTGACCTCATTACAGGCACAAGGACTGACCCCTGCCCCCCAACTGTGTATGAGTAGCATTTATGCTGTTTCTTGAGTGTGAGCTAGTACATAAACCAGCTAGTGCTCACCATTGCAAAAATACTCTAGCTTTCTGTCATACACATTTTTTTATTTTCTTACATTGTCCGTTTTTGTTCATAGTCTGTAATATTCTGAATAACGACAATGTAGAGGAAAAACAGATTAAATTCTCCTTGTTTGTAATTTCCCCATGTAATCCACTGCCTTGTGGTAAGAGGTGCAAAAGTCAGACGCGTTGAATGATGAGGATACGATATTGAGTTTAGTTCTTGAGAGGATTTATTCATATGATATTTTAACACACAGTACTTTGAACTGGTTTGTTTGGCGCAAAAGGGCCGATATGCAGACACCATCACACATGGCAAATACGGTCAATGACTGTTTCACTTTGCACCTTCAGCCCTGAGCCGCGTAATCTCAGCACCTTTAATAACAACCATTGCTGCCTCCTACAGGTGGGAATACACTTAGACAATAGTAAATATCACTAAGGCAGGCAAGTACCTCTCGTTTCAAGTGTTGCAATACTATATAACATTATATTATAAACAATAAATACGAATAAATAAAAACATTAAACAAATAAACATAATCAATAATATTCATGAATAATTATGCTTAATATACAAATAAAAGAATAGCTCCTGCAGATGATTTCAGATAACTACTGGAACAATGAGTTCTGGAGGGGAGCAAGCTCTGTTACATGCTATAGAAATGTTGATCTGATTCCTTTCATTATCAGATTGTTACCACTGTTAAAAACCACAGATATTGTATTCTGATTGTATGCATTTCCTTATTAGGGCATGTCAGTTACTTCTGTTAAAAAATCCGTTTATTCTGACGTCGTAAATTTCCTGATCAGAGTTTACCCTCTTTAAAGTGATGGAGGTCCACTTGTGCGAAAGATACATCGATATGCATATGAGATTTCGTTTGTGCCAAAAATATGTAAATAGCACACAGTCCATGTCGACTGAGCATGTGACAAAGAATTTTTCTGTGACAATTCTATTTTGTCAATGAGTTTGTCTGTGGAGCCCCTGAAGGGACCTAATGGTGTCCGCTAATTAGATACCCAGAAATAAACTGTGTGGCTCCTGCCCAAGCATTGCTGCCCAAACAGCAGCTTCCTCCTTATGCCACCGAGGGAGGAGTAGCCAGTGGTTCCCCTGCCCCTTCCCCTCTCCCCCCTGCAGACGAGGATCATAACCATTCAGCACCCGACTCTACCTCCTTCTCGGTGAAGAAGTGCCGTGGCGAAACACTCAGGCAGCAGGACGAGGTAGCAGAAATTCTTGCCCCTATGTTGGTATGTCCAAATCCTCAAGGGGGAGATAAGGTTTGCTCATCTGACACTGTAGATGAAGGAGTTGAACATAAGAACATAAGAACTATACAAACGAGACGAGGCCATTCGGCCCATCAAGCTCGCTTGGGGAGAACTAAACTAATAGCTCAGAGTCGTTAAAATCTTATCTAGCTCTGATTTAAAGGAACCCAAGGATTCAGCTTGCACTACATTATCAGGAAGACTATTCCATACTCTACACGCTGCGTAAAGAAGTGCTTCCTTAAATCCAGCTTGAAATGTTCTCCCGCTAATTTCCACCTATGGCCACGAGTTCGTGTATTTAAACTAATGCTGAAGTAACTATTTGGTTGAACAGCATCCAAACCTGTTAGAATCTTATATACCTGGATCATGTCCCCCCTCAATCTCCTTTGCTTGAGACTGAACAGATTTAGCTCAAGTAACCGTTCCTCGTATGACATTCCTCTAAGACCAGGAATCATTTTTGTGGCCCTACGCTGCACCTTTTCTAAGGCCACAATGTCCTTTTTAAGATATGGTGACCAAACCTGCACACAATATTCTAGGTGAGGTCTCACCAAGGAATTGTATAATCTTAGCATTACCTCCCTTGACTTAAACTCCACACACCTGGAGATATACCCCAACATCCTATTGGCCTTTTTTATTGCTTCCCCACACTGGCGAGAATGGGACATGGAAGCATCAACATACACACCAAGGTCTTTCTCATGATCAGCTACCTTTATTTCAGTGACACCCATGAAATACCTGTACTTTATATTTCTGCTCCCTAGATGGAGTACCTTATATTTATCGACGTTAAATTTCATCTGCCAGGTATCGGCCCAGTCACTAATTAAATCAAGATCCCGCTGTAGCTGCTGAGCCACTAATTCAGTATCTGCTACACCACCCACCTTGGTGTCATCTGCAAATTTCACCAGTTTACTGTATATATTGGTATCCATATCATTTATGTAAATTAGGAACAATAGTGGTCCTAAAATCGAACCCTGCGGTACCCCACTATGAACGCAAGCCCACTGTGAGTTGAAGGACATTGCCAGTGACCTGCTGGACCCCAGGCAGAACAGGCCTCACCATGCGACAGCCCTTCAGAGACTGGTCCTCCTGCGCATGGACTGGGGCATCATGCATCAGTTTAAACAGGAGCCTGGTAAATCCTGCGAGTGCTACACCAAGCGACTGATGGCAGCATTCTCCAACTACAGTGGGATGGACTCCACAACGGACCGAGAGTGTATGTGATGTAAAATACACTAAGATAGGTAAAAACTCTTTTGTGGACTAAGTAAAACAAACATTTTATGTTCTAGTTTTCTTAAAACTACTGAAACAAATAATTGGCTACACTGCAGTTCCGCTGTTTTGTTTGGCACCCCTGCATGTCGTGCATTGTGTGGAAAAAACCTGAAGGCTGAGGAATGTTACGTAACACAGCTAGAATGTAAAAACTCTCTCTGGTGTAATTCACTGCATAAAACCAATGGTGTTAAGTGTGATGTCTTCTTCATAACACTCCCTGATGTTTGTGTCCGTGACCATGAGATAGGGTGGGCTGCTTTTCTTCCTTCCTTTGACTAGTATTCCTCCTAAATTGTTCATCTGTATTTGCTGCATTGGTACTTGATGTGCGTGTGCCTTGTGTCACGATCGCCATTTAACGGGAGCGGCGGACGGGCAGGAAACAGGCAAGGCAGGCAGGATACGGGGATTTATTAGGAACACGGGGTGCAGGAAACATCTCACGCAGACGGACTTCAATGACGGACACTGAACTCTAGTAAGACATGAACTCAAATAGACAGGACTGATTGAAAATAATCGGACACAGCTGGGTACGATCAGGGAAGCACACGTGGATAATCAGGGGGCGTGGCACACACGGTGGTCAGACTGTCCGGGACCTCCTCGGGGACTAGGGCAGGAAAGTCTGGAGCTGGGTCAGGGACAGGAGTGGGGCCAGGAACAAGAGCCCCAGGGGGCACAGTCATTTGAGGCGGAGGGAGCGCCTCGGGCGTGGGCTCTGGGGCCGCAGGGGGCAGCGGAGGCGGCTGCTCAGGAGCTACGGGCAAAGCAGGCGGCGGCTGCTCGGGCTCTGGGGCCGCAGGGGGCAGCGGAGGCGGCTGCTCGGGCTGCGCAGGAGCTATGGGCGACGAAGGCAACTGCTCAGACGCTGTAGCAGGAACCCAGGACTTTATGCTCAGCCCACTGCTGTTAACTCCAATGACTCACAACTGAGCAGCAATGCACATTTCGAATTCCATCATCAACATCAGGCAGATGACAAGACTGTTGTGGGTCTCATCAATAAAAACGGTGACTCAGCATACAAAGAGGAAGTGTGATGACTATCGGACTGCTGCAGAGCCAACAACCTGTCTCTGAATGTTGACCAAAGAGATGGTTGTTGACGTTAGAAGAACACAAAACACAGAGTGACCACTCTCTGCTGCACATCGATGGCTCATCTGTGGAGATCGTAGAGAGTACCAGATTCCTTGTTGTCCATCTGGCGGAGAATCTCACCAGGTCCTTCAACATCAGCTCCATAGTAAGGAAAGCACAGCAGCACCTCTACTCTCCACGGAAGCTCAGAAAAGCCCATCTCCCATTCTCACACTCTATTGGGGAACTGTTGAAAGCACCCTGAGCAGCTGCATCACGGTCTGCTTTGAGAACTGTGTCGCCTCAGATCACAAGTCCCTACAACAGATAGTGATGACAGGTGAGAAAATCATTGGGAGTATCGTGTTAGAGAAATATGTACTTTTTTTATCATCATTTTGCTAGACGCTTAGAAACAACACCCTGCCGCAGCTTGATCTTAATTGAGCAATAACACGTCTCAAGAACTGTCGCTTGAATATTTCCACCCCATATATGGTGACAAACAATGTTCAATGTCAGTTGCATATCCTGTTTGTGTACCTCAATAAAAGACACTGCGAGGGGAGTTACTCTTTCGAAGTTGGCTGAGTTCGACTGAGAGGCTGACACCTCGAGGTCAGGACCGGGCTTCCCTTTGTAAGGAAAAGTGGTAAAAATGTCCCAAGGTTCTTGGTTGATCATTTGAATGCAGACAATGTTAGGAATTTATGATCATGGGGGAAGCCAGGGAGAGAATGGGGGTTCCAGTTGGCACCACTATGGTGATAAGGATAAGATAAGGTGATAAGAATTGAATTACAATGATCATAAAAGTCTCCACCCTGTCCTGTCCCGTCCCTGTCTCAGGATCCTCACACTCCAGGGGGTCACTCTTTATATGTAAATTCACTCACAACACCTACACACAACACCTTGGTGGGGAGGGCCTTTTTGGGTATAAAGGGGGGTGAAGAACTGTCTTCAATTTGTATCTGAGCTGCCTTTCAGTACCCGGTGTGTCTCTACACTGTATTACATTGTATTATTTTTGCTGTTCAATAAACCATCATTTTGCTGAAACTGCGGAGACTCTGCAAGTGGATTCCCTACACCTTGCAGCAAGTAAAACGTCATCACAGCTGTCTGCGTTGTTCTGTGTTCAGAGACTGGTTTGTTTCCAGCGCATCTTCAGAAGAAGATAACCCTAACATATCTCTCCCCTCCATCACAGATATTCACACCACACACTGCATCCGCAAAGCCACCACCATTGTGGATGACCCCACCCACCCCTCACATTATCGTTTCACCCTCCTGCCTTCTGGAAATAGGTCCCGGAGCATTCGGGCCTTTACAGCCAGACTCAAACAGCTTTATCCCCCATGCCGTCAGACTACTGAACTCTCAGGGACTAATCTGATACCACACACACATACACTCATTAACACACTTTATTATTTAACTACTATTTTTTATCTTATTGTCGCCATGTTTACAGTTACTTTTATTTATTTTTATTGCTACCTCATTGGACAACCAAACTGCGCCTTCTCAGTACTGGGTTTACTGTGCTGTTTGTGCTCGTTGGTGTCAGTTGTCCTCTCTTTTTGCACTGTCCTGCAATGTTTGCACAGTTTTTGCTCATTATGCACCATACAGTATGTTGCTAGGTTGGTATGTGTTAGTCTTCTGTTAATTTAAGTAGCACCTTGGTCCGAGGGAAACAGTTTCTTTTGTAACTGTACTATACTCAACTGTGTAAAGTTAAAAATAACATTAAAGACCTACTTGACTTTTACTGAACAGGTGCTAAAGTGAAATTACTTGCTTCTGGGAAAGAACTCCAGCTGAAATTCTGTACAACAATTATGGGAGACATATGGGAAGGACGCGGTGTCAGACCTGCCCCAGTGGGACGAATGTGGTTTTCCTAGTAACAGCAGCTTCAGTCCCAATCAGATAAGCCAGATGCGTCTGAAATTAGAGGAACGGGATCAGACTGGTTGCTCAGGGACTAATGTGGTAGAACTAAAACAGAGACAAATTGGACGGTGTTTCAATTGTGGGAAAATGAGACAAAGCAGGCAGAGGAGATGCGGGTGGCAAAGAAGCATGAGATAAGGAATGCAGAGAATGTGGATGAGGGTGAGACTCCTGTGAAAACTGTGTATTGAAAATTAGGGCCATAGTATTGTCATCCATCCTGTCAGGGTATGGAAATACACTGAGGGTAAATGGCCTAATGCAGGAAGTGTCTTAATCCTATAACATCCAGCTGATTCAGGCTGTGGGGGACAGTGTAGTACTGCACTCTTCTGGCTGGGACCTTGAATAAATGAATGAATGTTACATTTATACAGCCCTTTTCTAAGATACACAAAGAGCTTTACAGAAGCACTGGGGAGCCACTTCAACCCAAACGTGAGGCAGCAGGAGAGGGGGCCCAGGCAGAGAGAACAGCCAACAAGACGGGTGCTTCCACAGACAGGACGGGGGCCCCGGCAGACCAACGCTGACGACTCCTGGGACCAAGTCAACAGAGCAGCTGTCGTCATTGTGACTCACCCTCATACATCCATCCATTGTCTAAACCGCTTATGCTACTGGGTCGCGGGGGGTCCAGAGCCTATCCTGGCAGGATCTGTGCACGAGGCAGGGAACAACCCAGGACGGGGGGGCAGCTCATTGCAAGGCACATTCACACACCATTCACACACACATGCACTCCTACGGCCAATTTAGCAAGAGAGAACATGCAAACTCCCCACACATGTGACCCAGGCGGAGACTCGAACCTGAGTCCCAGTGGTGGGAGGTAACAGTGCTAATCACTGCACCACCAAGCAGCCCCACCCTCATACATGATTTCTGATTCTTGATTTTAATCCCCTTTTCTGTTTTTGGCAACATATAAAGTGCTGTGAATGTCACTGTCAGATTGTCATATCATCCTCCAGTTGTCCCTTGTCACCCTGGATGCACATTGAGTGTTTGCTAAATATTTTATCTTGTAGTGTTCCTGATTTTTTCCTGTGTTTTAATTTGCAATTCTCAAATTTCATGACTGGCATCCGTGGGGACGATTAATTAAACCTGTTAACTCTGCACTTCAATTTCAAACTGTTGGTAACATGTGTACATATTTTTGTCTGATCTTTTCACCACCAGGTGGCGATATAGCAACTCCAGAGTTATTGATGGCTAGAACAAAAAAAACACAGTAACACAGAGGTGTAGCTAAAAATTCTGGGCCCCTGACAGAATGTCACCTTGCGCCCTCTGTCGAATTTTACATTCTGTGAAAGAGATTTGTTGAGCCATCTTCCAATGTAATCCAATCCAGCTCTTTATTTGAAAAGCACTTTAAACAACCTTATGGACCAAAGTGCTGCACAAAGGAATAAATAAAAACATTCACACACTTAAAAACGAAGTAAAAGAAATTTAATAAAAACCAAAACATTCAATGTGAGTAAAAGGCCATTAATAAAAATTTAAAAAAATCAATTAATTAATAAAGAAAAGGCTAAGATTAAAATAAGATTTACTATTAAAATTAACATCTCACAATGTGTCAAAGGTGAAGGAGAAGAGATTAGAAGAGATTTAAAAACGGACAGAGGGGATTCCTCTCTAATGTGAAAAGGCAAGTCATTCCACATTTTAGGAGCTGCGACTGCAAAGGCTCGATCCCCTCTAAGCTCACGCTGAGTCTTAGGAACCGTCAGGAACAGCTGATCAGCTGACCTGAGAGAGCGGGTGGGGGTGTAAGGGTGAAGCAGCTCACAGAGGTCAGATGGAGCAAGACCACTGAGGGCTTTAAAAGCAAATAACAGAATTTTAAAATGAATCCTAAAATGTACGGGCAGCCAGTGGAGTGAGGCTAAAATGGGGGAGACATGCTCATATTTCCATGTGCGGCAGCATTTTGAACCTTCTGGAGGTGAACAATAGTGGAGCCTCTAACCCCAACATAGAGGGCGTTACAGTGGTCCAAACTAGTAGTGACAAAAGAGTGGATTACTGTCTCAAAGTGCTGCCTAGAAAGAATTGGCTTTATTTTGGCCAACTGCCTCAATTGTAAAAAGCTTGACTTGACAACTAACCTTATCTGAGTGTCAAACTTAAGGTTGGTGTCGACTTTATGTGTGTGATGTGTGATGACTGGTTTACAATATTGTTCCAAGGAACCTAAAATTACAGTGGAGGTCAGAGGAGTGGAGTTACCAAAAACCAACACTTCTGTCCATTACCTCCCCACTTCCTTGTTAGTTACAATATTTGTTCTGCATTACTGTACTGCTTTGGAGCCTTTTGATATTAAGGTGAATAACACAGGTGAAAAATTAAGGTGAAAAAAGAGACAGATGCATTGACAGCAGTCGTGGCCACACTTTGGACTGGGAGTGTAAGAGCAAAGGAAACTGAATCCACTATGTTCTGTCCTGTAAATTTTTATTAAACACCACATGACACACATACGAGTCCTGTTTTAACTTTCAGGGCTGATGGTCTGCAGCCTGGCTTGTGTTCTACAGTGCAGCGCAGGTGCAGTCACTGTGCTGAGCCCGGCGTTATATTAATGACGCAGCCTTTCACACTGACCAGTGAGAAATAACCTTGAAAATGACTGTGCTCTTTGTGGTTCTCCTTTTTTCTTACCACCAAGCAAGAGACTAAACATATTTTCTACTTATCAGTTATCAGAAATCAGAAATGTCATGCAGTAATCAGAGGTTAGACAGCAAGAATGACTTTTGTATTTTTATCTTTTGTCAATCTTTTATCCAGCGACTACTAATTCTCATCGGGGTCTGGAGAGGGTGGGACCTGTCCCAGGAAGCACAGAGCACAGGCCTGCATGGGATGCCATTCCACACAAGCAAAAACAATTAAGATGGTCAGATTTGCCTCACTGTGTGATTTTGACTGAAAGATGAACTAAGCACAGTCTTGTGTGTATAAAAATGCGTAGATTCATTTAACTTTAACAATGAGATTCAGCAACATGACCTTATAGTGTTAATGATCGGTATCTTACTGGTATTAACTGAATTATGCAAAATTCTACATTATTCTATATTATTGCACCCAAATTGTTCATACTGACTAAATGTAATTACTGACATCCTGGACATACTGCTTTTTAGGTTTGAATTTAAAATGTTAGTAGACAAATTCATGCTGTCAATAACATCTCACTTGCTCACCCACTTTTAGATAAAAATACCCTTTGTGGTTTTTCTAGTGAAGCAGTGGGCCTGAGCTGAGGACCTGATGGTTGTGTGGTTTTCGCTCACTGAGAAGAGAGACACAAACACCCTGCTCTCAGTCGGTCAGTCTTCCTGTAAAATGCAGAGGTGAGACTGCTAGTGGAAAATTACTGACTGCAGCGTCAACAACACATATAAACAGCAGCACAAACAAAATGTTCCACAAATGCAGGACATCTGTATGCTTACAGCACACATCAGACACGCTGACCCTCAGCACTGAGCTCCTCCAGGCTCTGTGCTCTCCCTCTTCTCTTCAATTTCTACACAAATCACTGCTGCTCCAGTGAAGATCCTGAATTTTGCAGGTGATACTACTGTGTTTGCCATCATAACTGAAGGTGATGAGTCTGCCTACAGACTGGAAGTCGTACAGCTGACCATCCAGTTCTGAACTCACATTATCCCAAATGTCCACATGCTTAGACTCCTCTCATCATCAGGGAGGAGCGTCCCTTGGCACTGTAGAGTAGATGGATGAGAGCAGGCTGATAACAAGGCTGTCATCAATTTTATGTGACACCTCTCACCCCCCCAGCAGACTATGGAGGCCCGTAAGGGCAGCTCCTTCAGTAAGAGACTCAGACACCCGGCGTGTGACAGAACGGTACCGCAGGTCATTGGGCCCCACAGCAGTCAGGCTTTATAATCTGCACTCTGCTCATTGAACTTTTCCCCTGTTCACTGTCTTCTGATACAGTTTCTATCTGCTGCTGATCTGCAATATTGTTCCTCCTTATTCACTGATGTGCAGTGTTGCATTGAGCCAGTGCATTATGCCCTGTGTGGCAGCTTCCTTTGGGAGGCTAATATCTGGCACATGAGCAATAATGTTACATGCAATAGGATTGTGTATAAGTTAAGGATTGTGTATAAGTTAATTTTAATATTCCTATAATATTCCTCTGTATGTAATATATTCTTATTTTTTGTTTCTATTATTACCCTATATTTATATATACATCCATTTCTTTTACATTCATAATGATGTTGTTTGTTGTTTTGTGCCCCACTGCTCTTGTAACAAGCCTCAGTCTTGACTCTCCCTTTTAAGGTCTTGGCCTTAAATCACACTCGATATAGGTGGTGTCGTCCCCATCACCCTGACCAGGATACATGCTGTAAGATTAATGGATGGTGTTTATCTGTGTGATGAAAAAGAATGTGAATAAAACAAAAATGTACCATTATAAATGGGAGCCCTAGGATGTGTGGTGGTTAGAGATGTGGACTGATGAGAATTTTGCTTTTCTAAAGTTCTGTTGTGAAAACTGTACATTCCGTTCCATGTACAGTAGTGATATGTAGCAATCATGTGCTCCAGTCAAATGTCCAGCTGCATGAATAATAATGGTGGCTTGTTTGGATAAAATAACTTAGGCTGAATACTTGAAAGCGTGACCTGGGTGAGGTAGAGAGGAAACAGGGTCTTACAAGAAGCAGATATTGTTCTGTCTGTGTGGTTTTTACTCTTTGCAAAGTGAGTCCAGCACAGTGCAGTCAGTGGGTCAGTCTTCCTGAGCTGCATCTAACCAGTGGAAACATCTGCAGCACTGCAGAGAAGCACTCAGCAGACAAACAAACCCAAACAGCTTACAGCTGTATGTCACTTTTGGACAGAGGTGGACAAAGTACACAACTTCACTACTTGAGTTAAGTATAGATACTCCTCGTCAAATAATACTCAAAGTTTTTCAGTTAATTTTTTACTTCAGTTAAAGTACTGGAGTATTTGCATCTAAAAATACTTAAGTATTCAAAAGTACATTATGTTTTAAATGCAAGACATTTTTCAGAACCTAATGACTCCTGAACACCCCACTGAATACACTGACTGGCTTGTACATCTTGTAGAATAAAAAGCTTGTGGAATATGATACAATGACTATAGAAACACAACTGACATAACAAAAGTACAGCCATTGTCATTTTCATCTTATTTAACACCCCCCACCCCACTCACACAAAAGAGCATGGTAGTGTTCTTACAGAGCCGTAGCAGTGTGTGTGTGTGCATGTGTGCATGTGTGTTTGTGTGTGTGTGTGTCTATGTGTGTGTGTGTTTGTGTGTCTGTGTATGTTTGTGTGTGTGTCTATGTGTGTGTATGTTTGTGAGCCAAGTAACAAGACAGGGAGCAAGAAACAAAACTCCTCTTTCTTAATTATCCACATCGTTATTAACGACACAGGTATATATACAGGTACATATACAGGTACATGTATATACTCAAAAATACATCCAGAACACACAATTAAATGAAAAACGTAATTTAAGAACACTTGAAATTTTCATTCAGTTTCTTTCATCTGTTTAATATAATCGATCAGTCCCTGTGCGTTTGCCCCAAACCATTCAGCATGGTACACAAGGGAGACAAGTAAGCATGTGTGACATCAAAGAACTGATTGCAGCAACTCAGCCTTTCCACAACATTAAAGCCGCTTATTCCCCCCCATGCCATGAAGAAATAATCTCTGTGGCTCCCCTCTCCCCCTCCCTCAGCCCCCAGTCTGGCTTGAACATTTGCACTTCCAGTAAAAATGCGCCCCAAACACACTGACACCAAACTCAGCACCGGTGCTCCGTAAAATCCCGTGATTCAGTCTCAGAAGCACTGGCTCCCCTGCCCTCCTCTGAACATTATTAAAGCTACACCCTGAACACTCTGTGTGACTGACATGAATGAGAAGCATCTTTATTCATAATCTCTGTAGCGGAGGTCAGAATGAGGTCAGAATACAGAGTGTCATTAATTCCCGTCTTTCTTCTGTCTCCTGGGTTTTGGCTTCTTAAGGTTCAGGGCAGCGTAATTCAGTGTGTCCTCGTCATGGCACTGTGGAGACAAAGATGGCAGAATTGGATGGATCAAATCGGTTTGCTATTACCTATTTTCACAAATAGCACTTAAAATGCTGATCCCAGGATGGAAATCAGTCTGAGGTTCATTTGTTTTACTGACGATTTGTAATTTGAAATATTTTATTACATACTTGCTTGCGTGACCATTCCACTTTTGATATATCACTGTTCTTTTCATCTGTTTAAAATATATAACACATCAATATATTATTTAATTTCGCACGGTATCATACCGTGGTCAGATAACATTCCGAATTTTCAAGCAATCAACATCCTTTTTGTCTCAAAAATGAAAGTAAAAATGACTTCTGTCAATTTAAGTGTGCTTGTTTGGATACGTGTCATTTGTTCTCATATATCATATATAATAAAATTGCTATAAAGGAGATCTTGGTAATAAAAGTTATTGATATGCAACTTATTGCAACATGTATATTTCAATAGATTTTGCAAAATATGAAAGATATAATACAAAAATGTAAATCTTACAGTACAAAAAGGTTTATATAAATAAGGTGAGATTTAATAATGGATTTTAAAACTGTATTACCTGCAAGAGTGGTTTTAATATGAAAATGTTATCTATCATAAAACAATTTTATATTTCTATAATTTGTTAAATCTACATTTTGTCCTTCTGAGTGCATAAAGCCGGGCAGCGTACCTGCACAGTGTGTACAGGTCAGTTTACATCTTATACAAATGAGAGCAACGTTCAGAATAATGCTGCAAGATAAAACTATCAGCAAGCCAGAGTGAAGAGGATCCAGCAGCTTCTGAAAGCCTGTAACAAAGAGATAGATTTCAGCATAATGATATAGAGACACATTTCCCATTTGCTTACATTACATTAGTTAAAGATCAAATCGATAACACATTACAGCAGTTGTTTTGTAAATAGTCCATTTTTAACATGAACTTCTAGTATTTTGCATTTTAAACAATTTATATAATATTTGAAATAATTATTAAATTAGGCTCCGGACCCCCCCGCGACCCAATAGGATAAGCGGTTTGGAAATGGATGGATGGATGGATATTAATATTTGAAATAATTATTAAATTAGGCTCCGGACCCCCCGCGACCCAATAGGATAAGCGGTTTGGAAAATGGATGGATGGATGGATAATTATTAAATTAACATCTGTGTAATTTAATTTAAGCACTTAAATTAGAAAATTCATTACATTAAAAAAAGAAATAAATGTCTTAATAGCAGAATAAGCTAAATAAAACTTTGAAGCAGATATACTCTCCACACTGGGTGCTACCATCTATATCCAGCTGTGTGCCGTTCCCAAACAGCATCTCCCCACACTGGGTGTTACCATCTATATCCAGCTATGTGCCGTTCCCAAACAGCATCTCCCCACACATGGCCACAGCGCAGTAGTAAGTCCCAGCATCGGAGAGGCTGAGGTTCCCCTTGGGGAGGCTGTAGACGCAGCTCCGTGTAGGAGATCAGCCTCAGGGCTCTTCTCACACTCATCACTGCTGTTTCCATGGCTGTAAATGACTCCAGGAAGGGATTCTCCTGATCCATGTCTGAACCAGTAAACACTGTGTTCTCCTGCACAGCTCCCAGTCTCTATCGTACACTGCAGGCTCACAGAGTCTCCTGGCTGCAATGTGTCAGACACAGGCTGCTGTACCACAGTCCTGCTGTTGGAGTCTTTACCTGAAAAGCAAAATAGTCATGATGACAGCCCTTTGAGAATAACAATGGAAAATACAGATCCTCAAAAATTGTTCTTACAGATTTTTGGGAACTGAATCGATGTTCTTCTAGCCATCCAAGAAATCAGTAACTTCTTGGAGAACAGCTGACATTCTTCTCTCTTTTTATTGTATTACTGCCTTATTAGTATATATCATGGTAACACTATACATTAACTGCACCTACATAATACCTAAATAAAAATTATATGATAATAACAAACATTATAATCATATAATGTCTTGTATTAATGTATGAAGGTAGATGAATATAATTAATTTCAATTCAAAGAAATGAAGTGTGTAAAGTGTACTTTATATTTTCATGATTTTCGTGACTTTACATTTGGTTTATGTTGCCACCTTTTCCACAGGAAGGTATTTATTGTTTTTGCATATTTAGCTCTTGATGTGTTTTGGTTTTTTTGAGCCATTTTGCTGTAGTACCTGCATAATTTAATTCAAGAGCCGAAGAGCTGTTTGCCCATTACTAGTTTGTCCTATCTTTTAACATTAAAGAAAAAGTATACATAGTAAAAGGAATTACTTGGTTTCGTAGTTCCTCCTATTTATTTTCTTATGCACACAAAAGTAAGTTTTTCCGTTCAACCATAGCACTACAGCGAAAAGCAAAACGTCATGCAAATACAATTATGCTTTTATTCCAATACACATTGCTAATTTTTCATTATTATTACATTTATTCAGCATAATATCTTCAAAGGTTTCATGATTTAATTTGCAATCTTCTGGCCTGAAATCTTTTCCTGCTACACTGAAGACTCTCTCAGCGTGTGCAGAGAAAGCTGCAGCCAAAGGGTTGGCATCCTCTGATAAACATGGTTGGTTCAGGTATCGGTGACATTATGTGAACCTTTCATGGCAGGAATAGGGACTAGTTTGACTTTTGATGCAGGGAAAAGTGTTTGGGACGTTTCTTAGGTTAGAAACTGCCGTCACTGCAGCCAACACTGACTTTTAAGGAGAGACACTCAGCTCTTCCTATGAGCAGATCCACCATGGTGCACAAAATGGACAGTATAATTATTATTTTAGGTGACACTTCAAATGTTGCATTATTTCATTCTTTACAAAAACGACATTTTTATAACAATGATGTATAACAATGTTAATGTGTTTATGTATAATTCATATTTAAATTAAAGTTCATATTTTAGTTAAAAGCTACACCTACAGTACGTATATGAACATGAATTTGAATCCAAACCCTTTTTCGTTCTTCTTCTTTAAATTCAAATATAAATTTCAATGCCACAACCTGTTTTCAACCACAATTCAAATGTAATTCAGATTAACAAAATGAACTGAAATTCAAGTTCATATATGTATTCAAAATCCTGAATTTTAGGATACGTATTTGAGAATTTCATTCTCAAATCAGTTCTGAATGGTGCACATCCCTAGTTCATATGTTAAATCATGCATTTTTTTTTTCAGAGTGAATACACACTGACTGCTCAGATAAATAACGTCAAAAATAATTTTCTTTTGTTGCTTAAGATTTTTGCACAGTCCTATACTGTTATATAACAACTCAAACATTTTTTTATGTTATTTGTTTTAAAGAGGCTGCAATGTGTAACATTAACATCTGTATAAGAGAAGGTTAGGCTTTTGGCTGACAGCAAGCAAAATGCAACAAATTGTATAATAATAATAATAATAATAATAATAATGAATGATTTTTGTTTGATGTTTAGAAAAACATTTTATGGAACAAAGCAGACAATAAGGTATCTTTGCTAATTTTATATTGACAAACAACTAAACTGTCAAAATTATTTTGCAGGGAATAATCTTACTGACATTATAATAAGCAAATATGAAAATAGTTGGAATCTCATTTACCTGTGATTATGACAAAGGTTCCATTCCCGAAGGTGACCTCATGAAGAAACACAGCAGCACAATAATACACTGCAGAATCTGACGGCTCCACGTTAGAAATAGTGAGGTTAAAACTCCCCTCTGCATTCAGTAAGGAGTAACGTTTTATGCTTTTATATTCCTTGTAAAATTCACCAGGTACGTAGAGAAGTGCTTTCGCCATGGGCTGGGGCTTCCGACCAACAGCTTGCTTAAACAAAGTAACAAAAGTTGTTTCTCCTTGACAGAAGCATGTCAGGGGTCACACTGTCTCCAAGCTGAACCCTCATCAGGTGACTGGGCTCTGAACAACATCTGTAGTCAGTGCAGTGTCTGCAAAAACAGGAAAAACAAAAAAAATCATAATCAAATAAGACATATAATAGTAATCTAAATAACTATTAACTATGATGCAGATTAAATGGCCAAATTCCACTGATCACATCATACAGATAAATGAAAATATTAAAATCCCAAAATAATTTATATTATAGGGCCTTACTAATGAAAATGAGAAGACCAAAGAGTCTGAACATTTTTGTGCTTCCACTGTTTAGAATAAACTGCTCTGCTGCTAAGTGAGAGATCATGGTCGTGGTCGGGATGAAAGGGCAGGAAACAGAGAGGAAACAGAGAGACACACATCAGGCTGATCTGATTGGCTGTTCACATGGGAACTTAAGTAACAGTGAAAAAGCATTTTAATGTGCACTTACATGACGTTTATTAATTTACTCCTTAACATCCAGTTAAAATGAGAACAATTAGATAAACAGGAGCAGATACTGAGCATATAAAGTTCTTTGTACAGAGTGCTGAGATACTGTGGGAGAGCATTTGCTAATCATCTCTCTCAGACAAGCTCAGCACAGTATGAGTCTGTTATCTATCTGATATTAGACAGTCTCTCATACAGTAATAATAATTGATACTTTATTGGTCCCTGTGGAGAAATTGTCTTAACTTCTCTCTCAACTTGCTCTCTTTTTTTTTAGAGTAAACAGAGTAAGTTGTCTGCGAAGGGCAGCCACCCATAGTGATGCCCAGTGAGCTGGGGGTTAAGGGGCCTCGCTCAAGGACGCAGAGATGTGCTGTGGCTGGGTTTGAACCAGCGACCATCTTATTACAAGCACAACAGGCATTAGATATTCTAATCACACTTAAAAGGCAGATTAAATGTTCTTTCCACCATGCAAACAGAATGTAAATTGTAGCTTTACTGCTTAGATTACATTCACACATTTGCATTTAAAAACAAGCATTTTAAGTGATGTACATGAGAGTAAATGGTGAATCAGTTTATTTGCCACTCTACACATTACATTGGCGCCCATTATAAGTAACTGTACAGTGACATTGCAGTTCCTCAGTTGCTTTGATGCATTTCTGGAATCACCCTTAACATCTGCAAAACTGTAAGTGCATTTCCCAAAACAATTCGTGCAAACAGCACCACACAGATGGACTGTCTACAAAAAAAGTCATAGAGGCCACCAGCAGCCCGAATACCACACCGTAAGGCCGTATGTTAGGATGCTCTCTATGGCAGAGCGGTAGGAGGCCACCAGCAGCCCGCATACCAGACCGTAAGGCAGCATGTTAGGATGCTCTCTATGGCAGAGCAGTTGAAGGTCCCGATCAAGAAATCCGACAAGTTTCCCCAATAAGCCAGTAACCCCGCTTCATAGAACAGGCCACAGGACTGGTTTTGGTGAGATAGTCCGAGTAGTAGGTAGAAATCAGGATGGAGACTGAGTGTGGGTCTAACAGGTGAGCAGATGTAGGACAGAATGTAGAGCCCTCTGGTGGAGTGCCTGTGCATGACTGAATGTATGGTTTGGGTCTGATGGTCTGAATAGTTGGTAGAAATAGGCACCTTCCTACCTGATGTGGTAGGTCTAGATAAGGGGTCACCAACATGGTGCCCCAAGGATGCCCCCAATGACCACATGAGTTGCCCGTGGACCTGTTCTATAAAATAGCACAACTCACCAGCGAACATCATCTAAAATTTTATTTTGTCCTGTTTCTAATCTATCACATTTGCATTTATATAGATTTGAAATTGAATATAAAAAAAGCATTTAAAACATGTTTATCATGCATGAAGTTTAGACATGTTTAGGAGGGCGTTTAAAACTGATATCAAACTTCGTATGGCTCAGTACCCGTGAAGTAGCTCTCCGTTTAAAAAGGTTGGTGACCCCCTGGTCTAGATCTTGCAAGTTTGTTTGTACTGGCTGTGTGAACATACTGTAGCACTGTTAAGAATATGCAACACAGCCTGAGTTGGGGGATCTGCTGTATGCATCAGTAATATAATGCTTTGTCCTTTTCTAGGCTGTTCATTAAGACATAAAGCCTGAAAGTTTTCTGAATGGCATTAATGAAATTGAGCACTGCCCCCACCTGCTGGCCAATTTATTAAAAACATTGGAAATCGCTGTCTGCACAGGCTGACGTGTCATTTAAGTCTGATAATTTTCTATGAGTCAAACGGCAAGAAAATGACAAGAAGTTAAAAACATGGAGTTAGATGAAGGAGAAAAGATTACAAATTTGAAGATTATGAAATCAGGACATGTCAGCTAAGTCAGCCAAGGTGGGTCTTAAACATATGGACGGAAGTATGAGCGCTAAACTTAAACGGGTTCACTTGTAACCGCTGCCACCAAATTTCGTTAAATTGCTGGGGAGGTCCAGATACATGAGACAGGAATAGAAGGATTATTCTTTATTAATATACAGACGAGGGTTACAACCCTCCCTAGGGCAATAGAAGGGGATACCTGCCACGGGACATTCTAAAACGCTTAATGTGAAAATGCGTAACGCAACTTAATGTATTAAAACAGTCCACCACAAATCACCAAATTTCTCTCGCGAATGTATCTGGCCATAAAGACTTACCTGACAAGAAATCAAAAACCGAAATGCTAGGAATATGGACTTTAAGCCTTTTCTTTATGGGCGTCAATGGAGGGGAAAACGCTTGACGTAAGATGAAGTCCATATTCCTAGCATTTTCGGTTTTGATTTCTTCCCTGGCATGGGTGACGGGTACACCACGTTCCCAAAGCCACGTTAGCCTCGAGCGAACTGCCCGGAGAAACCGCTCACACCAGCGCTGCAACCCGATCTCCTCCCCTTTTAAACACACATTTCTATGGCGTTAAATTAGTGCCAAAAGTCGTGCGCATAAAAACAGAAAATCCATGCTCTCTACGCGCTCGCGATTGCACAGCACTCACTCACTCGCTCGCCGTTTAAATTAGGGCCAAAAGTCGAACCACGCGCGTGCGTGTGCTCGAGTGCTGAAAACCCATCCCCTCTACGCGCTCGCGTCTGCACAGCACTCGCTCGCTCGAATTTCCCGCTTCGTCTTACCGTATATAAAAGAATGGGCCAATGTACGGTAAATTGCATTGTGAATAAAATTTCTTAATACAACATCACAAAGCCAATTTAATAAATTCAAATCCTGGGAAGAACGCTCCTCAGATATTAGTTCTCGGGTTAGTGTTAGCAGACTATAGGCGAAACCACCTTAAGTGCTATCTGTTAATGTTTATTAAATTAGCATTAAAATGGAGAGGTTTATAATATCTTTTGTCCTTGTAGCTGCTAAATACACTCATTATTAAAGCCATAAAGTTGTCTGCCTACTAATTGGAATCTCCACTGAGTAAGTGTTTTTGATGGATTTTATTTAACTTTATTATACTCTGGTCCTTAGATCTAATGTCATACTTCTTCACTTATATTGTTTGTGAAAAGGTTTACCACGGTCAAACAGAGCAGCCACTACATCATCATACATGAACAAGCACCTCACAAAACAAAAACATTTCATTTTCATAATTAAAACTTTTGAATGGTAGGCCTAGTGTGTGGATCAGAGACAAGATCTTGACACCTCATTAACTATAATTTGTTCTGTGAACAGCTCAGATACCACCTTCTCGAAAGTCTTCTGCATAAAATAGAAATAGGATTCAGCGCGACTCCACTAAATTTGGATTACCTGGAGTTCCTTTGTCATCAGGAGCTGTATCTTCTGCAGGCCCTGTCTAATCACATTGAAGTACCTCCTGCTATCACCCTGGCTTTGCAAGAGCTCTTTGACCTTGTGAGGGCACATCTGGAACGTCCAGCCCCATGTGTCACACAGGAAGTCGCTGCCACCAATAGACGACCCAAGATTTTGATTGAAGAACAATGTTTGAAAGAAATGCTCCATACTCAACTTCCTGTGCCTTGCATAGCCACACTGATGGGTGTTTTCAGAAGAACAATCTTAAGAAGAATAAAAGAGTATGAGCTCTGTGTTAGGGAACTTGACAATTTGGTTTCTTCTGTCAAGAATGATCTACCAAATGCAGGCTACAGGATAGTCAATGCAGGCTGCAGTCAATGGGCTACAGGGTTCGGTGGAGAAGAGTTGCAGCCTCCATGCATAGGGTTGATTCCATGCGCATCATATAAAGGTTGTCAAGTCTTGGCTGTGTTGTACGCAGAATGTACCAGGGCCTTTGTCTCTAGTACACGTGGACACAAACCACAAGTTGATCCGGTTTGTATTACCAGCAAATTTATTTGGAGTAAACCCTGGGTGGATTGGTGTGAGGTGGTGGTGGGGCTTTGGAGAAGATTTCCTGCCGATCAACACTAGCAACTTATATCTATCTGTCATGGAGGTCTCGGGACTCACAGATATTCAGAGACATGTGGATAGTTTACCAGTGGTTTTCAGCAGAGAAATAGTTATTACTACAAATTGTCACCCCCCCCCCCCGCCCCCCACAGAAACTGGATCTGGCTATAGTGGGAAAATCTTTTTTTTTTTTTTATTTGTGAGAACTTGAAAGCAAAACAAAACTTGGAAAAAATATATGCTCATTCACCAATTTTCTAATCTGGGGTCTAAAGTGGTCAGGCTTGCAAGTGTATTTGGTTATTTGTCTATCCTAGCCTGTTGCAGTGTATATTTCCTGTATATTTTGCATGTAAAAAATGTTGTTTGTTATGTCAGTGCTTAATATTATCATGTAGTCTTCATGAACTTTCTTCATCTTGGCCAGGGACTGCATTTGAAAAGTAGCCACTTGACTAAAATTGGCACATTTTCAGAAATGCCAGCAACAATACTGATAATGAACACCCCTCTAACTGACTCTCAGTTGGTTTAGAAAAAAAGACTTTTAAGAGAAAAGAAAGCCTTCCTTTGGTTTTGCATTTTTCTCTTTTTTGTTGGCTGTGCACAATATATTAGAAGAATACCTTACAATTATATTAGTTAAGAAAATAACAGATTGCGTATATACAATATTAAGGTGATGACAACAACCCTCACTGTCTCTAGGTGCTGCTTCAGACAGGGCATTCTGCAGCAGGGACACCACCCGTCGTGCAGCATCCAGCAAATCTCCCTATCACAACAGCCCACATAACAGAATAACATTAGTGTATGATTCAGTAGGGCTAGTCCAGGTCTGGAAAGTAGTTGGGCCAGATTTTTAAACCAAGAAATTTAGCTGGGCCAGACATTTTCAGCGGCCCAGTAAGCAACAGGTAATGGCATTTTAAACAAACACAAATCAAGGTACATTATTTTAAAAAACTACAACTGAACAGAATCTGAGAGCAATATTTTTTTTCACTTCTGAAATGAGAAAAATATTTTGGTCGTATCTGACCTAGACGCATCCCAAAGAAAAAAAATGCCTATTAGATGGTAAACAGACATAAAGAAAAAGGGAAAAATCGTCTATAATCATCATCCGCTTATACTGTGGTGATCCATTTCACCCACACAGGCATGATCACCATTAGCGGTTTCCACATTATTGTCGAGGTGACTATTCACTTTACCTCTGCTTTCTCCGACATCTTCCTGATTCTGCCGCCAACAAGGGGGCTCATAGGGTGGAGACTGAGGGTGTTAAACAGACCAATCTTTTGTCACTGAATGCAACAAATAATGTATTTATCTGTCAAAAGTCCAGCACCAGGAAAAGCAACAGAGTGACAGTAGAAACTGTAATAATAATGGAAGTGCGTCCGCCCTACAGGGAAGGAGGAGTGATGGGAGTCCCGGTGGTGGCTAAGCGCGCGTGGGGAGAGGCGTCGTACTGTGAGGCTTCATGAACTTCCGATGGGGCAGTGCTGTCATACAGCGGGGGAGCCTGAGAGGGGCACTGTGGCCGGGTGCGAGAGCCTGGGTAATGAGTGTGTAGAGCTGCGCAGTGTCACGATCGGGTACAAGCAGGCAGGCGATCGTGCGGGCAAGGCGTGCAAGGAGCAAGCGGACAGGCAAAAACGGGAGTTTAATTAGGAAGCGCGGACGGGGAAACATCTCACGCATACAAACATCAATGACAGACACTGGACTCAGGTAAGACACGGACTGAAATACACAGGACTGAGCAAATTAACTAGATACAGCTGGGTACAAATCGGGAGAAAACACGTGGGTAATCAGGGGGCGTGGCACACAGGAGGAGCGGACGAGCCGGGCATGACACGCAGGAACTGAGAGCCCAAGCTGTTGGACATTCCACTGGACTAGGAGGACTGGGGGTGAGTGAGGAGGAGCTCATTGACCACAAACTGGGATACTGGCTGTGTGTGAGCAATGGGGTGGAGATTAAGGAAAGACGTTAAATCAGCATGCAGTGTTGCCTGGAAACAACAACAAATATACTAGTGTCACTGTACTAAAACAATATCAAAATAATGCCTATTTTTTATTCATTTTACTTGTAGAGTGCAAAGTACAAAGGAAAACAAAGAGTAACTATGGCGAAATAAATCAAAGCATGTCCAGAATGATGGGCCTGAATGGATCAGGACAGAAGAAGGCGAAAGTCCTGTTAACGAGGGTGAGACGATGCAGACACAGGCCAGGATGTGGGTATAGGCGAGAACAAGAGGGAAGACGGGGGCCCGAGACTCAGCATGGGGACAGGTGGGGGAGGGGAGGCACGGGCTCACCTGGAGCTGCTCCCGGAGGTGCCGCTATGACTCATGGGTAACATGCCGGAATGGGACGGCACCTGTAGGCTGGACCAGTTGTCATGGGAGGGCAACATGGACAGACAGGTAGACGAGCTGTCTGAATAAGCAGCTGCAAGTATAAAACAATAAATGAAGCAGGTATGTGGTGGGCAGTGTTACAGCGTCCTTAATATGGTCAATACAGAAAAGGCATGTTATCATGTTATGTATATACTGCCTCCAGTTACTTAATGCCTAACTCTTAATACATTGATTGATTTGTTCACTGCTGCAGCCTGTGTCAACTTTCCTTTCAGACAGATGTAAAGTCCATTCTGTTTTTGTTCTGTGTAGTTTTTTTTGAACAGCATATGGCTGAATTCTGTTAAACCTCAGACTGAAGAAAATTGTGTTAATTGAAAAGCAAATATCAAAAACTCAGTCTGCAGGAATGTTTTTCTAAATATTTCTGTGGACTTTTGGAAATTTCACGAAATTCCATTGCTCCATTACATAAACACTGAGTGAGATTTCATTCCCATTACTGCAACGTATGAAGAGGATTATGACTTATTACTTTAGGTTATCGGACTGAGTGAGTTTTGGAAATTTGCTCTTCGATAACTGAAGCAGTGCTGTGAATGCAGAGGGTTATATGCGTCGCATATCAACAGAACTGTATGTTTATGTCTTGTCTTAATTATTTTGATTAAATGTCTAACTATTCCCAATATGTGTGAACATACTTGGCCAAATAAAGCTGATTCTGATTCAGTCAGAGGGTAATCGTCGGTGTGCTGTACTATCGTGGTGACCCACACAGAGAGCTTAGGACCATGATTTCAGTGTGTGCTTGTGTGAGGGGACAGGCAGGGCGGCGGCTCACTGGGTGATGCACTCCTGTGGGTATAGGGGCTGGGATAGGGGGGCGGAGCAGTTACTCCTCAAGGAGGAGTAACAGTCACAGCCGTGGGGGGAGGAGAGGGAGAGGGTGCTCCCAAACTGGGGGTGTGGGTTTGATGAAGAGCAGAGAGACCCTGAGCCTGGGATGAACCAGCTGCCTACTGAAACGAAAGCGGATAAAGACAGAAACTAGAACCTCAAACTAAACAACACAAACAACAATATCAAGTTATATTCAATCATTAAACCGTTATATATTTAATCTAAACAATAGTAATAAATATCGTTCCGATTCAAAATATCATATGACTTGCATTGGGAAACAGGAAACGGGCCAAGCTGCAGGGCCAGTTCAAAGGCATAGTGCGAGGCGCCCAGAAAGGGGGCGAGGTCTGGGCGGAGTCAGCTAAAGAAGAAAAAGGCCTGACCTTTTTCTGGATGCTGTGGACTGTGTTTGTGTGTGAGCTGCAGCTGCATGTTCCTTACATTTTTTTTATTAACACCAGCACCGTGAGGTTTGGCCTGGACTGGGTCCTGTCCTGCATGGTTGAAGACATGTTGACTGATGGTCAGCCCGTGTTCTGTTGGATCCCACAGAAAGGAAATGGGAATCCCGTTTGGATCGGATGCTGACAGTTGAAAAAAAACTCATGTCTGTGTGTTATGAAAGAATATCAATAAATGTTTCCGAAAGGGGATGACTCATTTGGTAATTATTTACGGCTTATGTTATGGCTGAGAAATTTACAGTCTTTACTAAAGTCTGACTTCTTTCGAGTCACCTTTAATATAGATTGGACACTCTCTATGCTATGTACAATACTTATATAGATGGTACATGTTTACTTGCTTGCACAGATGGTTGATTAGGTAATTAGTGTAAGTGTGTGTGTGTGTGTGTGTGTGTCCAATCGCATGTATGTCCAAGGTCCATAGTAAGTAATATACACTGATCAAGAGATGCCTGAAAGTGGATGAAAGAGGACATTAGTGGGTGTATCACTTAGTGTAACGGGTGCAGGAAAATGAGCAGGACTGCAAGCCATATAATGACCCACTGTCCTTATCTAGCTCTTAATACAGTATGCATACAGTGATGTATCTACAATGGACAGCTACTATAAGCAGATAGCACAGTACAGGTGCTTAATCTGTATGCTATTTCCATCCATCCATTGTCCAAACCGCTTATCCTACTGGGTCACAGGGGGTCCGGAGTCTATCCCGGAATCAATGGGCACGAGGCAGGGAAGAACCCAGGATGGGGGGCCAGCCCATCACAGCTCACACTCACACACCATTCACTCACACATGCACACCTACGGTAAATTTAGCTACTCCAATTAGCCTCAGCATGTTTTTGGACTGTGGGGGGAAACCGGAGGAAACTAGCAGCTTTGTGTGGTAATTGTTTGTATTAAAAATACATTGGATCAAGTCAAATTATTTTTATGAAGAATTAACATCTAAAAGCTGCTAGTAGACCGTGGGAAAATAATTTTTCTATTTTCTTGCTGCCATCTCGTGGCCAAAAGTAGGTATTGCAATTTCCATCATATGTAAGAGGGCCTGCCCATCAGAGTAATGTACATCCTGTGACATGTATTGACTATCAAGACAAACTGAAACACGGTGTATTAGGCTGTCAATGAGTACTGGACTAGGGTGAAAAACTGCCTGATAATCTACCTATTAACTAGAAGAGTACAAACTGGAGACGGATCCCCTAATACAGAGGGATTAACGTCTGTGCCACATCCAGAACCATTCAGTGTAGGAGTCTGGTGGTTCTACTGGATACTGACAAGTACCCAGCCCCTTTGTTCCCTCTGATAATCATCAGTCCTCCTCTGAATGCCTTCACCACTCTATTCCTGAATAGGTACACATTTAAATATGCTAGCAAGATCAAGGTATTGGGATAACTGTTAGGTTCGCTGTTCAGAGAGTTGCAGTGAAAACCATCATACACAGTGGCCCTTTCTGGATAAGATTACCTCCCTCTGATCTAACAGGTCAAGATCAAAGCAAGGTGCATTGCAATGTCTGACACCCAGCACACTACAGCATATAAAATACAGGTATCCATCGCCTTCCGCATTTGGAACCAGGACCACTTGTTGCAAGTCAATTTGGGCGTATCTCAAGTTATACGAGAGAGGCAAGACATTAAGGACAGTATACACAGTACTGAAATAATAATGTACATATTAAACCACAGCACTTAATAAACAGATACTGCACTTACATTTCACAAAAAAAAAATAAAGCACAGATTGCACTAAGAAATCAAAAGATGCATGTGCTAGCAAACAGTGGGAGCTGAGGAAGAAGCAGTGGTGAAATACTTTATTGTACAGTACAGTAAGTTTCTTTTTATAGAATGAAATAGCATACAGGGGGCGGCATGGTGGTGCAGTGGTTAGCACTGTTGCCTCACACCTCTGGGACCCGGGTTCGAGTCTCTGCCTGGGTCACATGGGTGTGGAGTTTGCATGTTCTCCCCGTGTCGTCGTGGGGTTTCCTCCGGGTACTCCGGTTTCCCCCCACAGTCCAAAAACATGCTGAGGCTAATTGGAGTTGCTGAATTGCCCGTAGGTGTGCATGTGTGAGTGAATGGTGTGTGAGTGTGAGCTGTGATGGGCTGGCCCCCCATCCTGGGTTCTTCCCTGCCTCGTGCCCATTGATTCCGGGATAGACTCCGGACCCCCTGTGACCCAGTAGGATAAGCGGTTTGGACAATGGATGGATGGATGGATGCTGAGGCTAACTGGAGTTACTAAATTGCCCGTAGGTATGCATGTATGAGTGAATAGTGTGTGAGTGTGCCCTGTGATGGGCTGGCTCCCCATCCTGGGTTGTTCCCTGCCTCGTGCCCATTGCTTCCGGGATAGGCTCCAGACCCCCCACGACCCAGTAGGATAAGCGGTTTGGACAATGGATGGATGGATGGAAACAGCATACAGATCTTATAAGCACCTGTACTGTGCTATCTGCTCATAGTAGCTGTCCATTGTAGATACATCACTGTATGCATACTGTATTAAGAGCTAGACAAGGGTCATTATATGGCTTGCAGTCCTGCTCATTTTCCTGCACGCGTTACACTAAGTGATGCACCCACTAATGTCCTCTTTTATCCACTTTCGGGCATCTCTTGATCAGTGTATATTATTTACTATGGACCTTGGACATACATGCGATTGAACACACACACACACTTACACTAATTACCTAATCATCCATCTGTGCAAGCAGGTAAACATTTACCATCTATGTAAGTATTGCACATTGCATAGAGAGTGTCCAATCTATATTAAAGGTGACTCAAAAGAAGTCAGACTTCAGTAAAGACTGTAAATTGGCAGCCATAACATAAGCCGTAAATAATTACCAAATGAGTCATCCCCTTTCGGAAACATTTATTGATATTCTTTCATAACACACAGACATGAGTTTTTTTTCAACTGTCAGCATCCTTCTCGATTGTCAGAAGCTCTGCGCTAGAGGGAGGTTTACTGGTCTTATACTCTTCTGGCACCTTGTGTGATTCCTGACTTGGGACATCAGTTTGGCTCCTTCTGTATGTGGTTTACATTGTATTTGTTCTTTAAAGTTGCCCCTTCAGAATTAGACAGTGTAACCAGCTTGCCACATATTGCCTGGATGACATAAGGTCCGGTAAAATCCGGTTCCGTTCTTCCTCCTTTCCGTCCCCGCTTCCTCATGTTGAACAGAAGCGCCTCATCTCCAACATGATAAACTGTGTTTTGGTACCTCTTTTGTATTCGTTTACCACATGCCTGCTTCTGTTTTTCCTGTTACTAGGAGATGTTTTCAGCTGTTGTTGCTTATTGTCTCAACTACTTTATTTTTTTCATCAAAAAACGTGCCGTAGCTTTTCTCATCGGGAAGAATAATTGTGGAAAGCTGAAGTGGAAAAACATTCATAGCAAATTATTATTATTCACAGATCATTATAAAGAGTCATTTTCTAAAAGCATTAAGAACAATGTAATTTGCTGTTTCAAGATATGTTTTTAAATAACTACTTGTCAGTCATAAGAAACTCTTCAACACACATGATCCGATCTTGCCACAAATCATTTTTAATCTCACTTTTGTTGCCAGCAGTTCAGACATTAATGGCTGTGTGTTGGTTATTTTGAGGGGACATCAAATTTACACCATTATACAAGCTGTACACTGATTACTTTACATTCTATCAGAGTTTCATATCTTTAACGTTGTCCCTTGAAAAGATATAATAAAATATTTACAAAAATGTGTGGGGTGTACTCACTTTTGTGAGATACTGTATATTAAGGGATTGATTGTCAATAATATCAGTAATTCCTGATGTAATGTTAAAAGAATAGAGCCTGTCTCACACAGTTCTAAAACAACCTCAAAAACAGACTTACCATTTTATGTCATCATTCGTTTTCTCATCCAGGCCATTGGTTTGGGGATGATATGCAGCAGTGATCAACGGCAGAACAGGGGCTCTGAACGCAGTATGGATTAAAAAGGAATTAACCATCTCTCTCAATATAAAATTAGGATCATTTATTCTCTACAGAGGCCCCCATAGAATAGTGCATCCATCCCCTCACTCATGTTTAGACAGACGTAAGGCAACAGGCCAATGACATTCAGAACAGCAACAACATCAACAATTGTACAGCTAGTTTTAAAATTTAATAAAAAAGACAAACCAATTAGGTAATATTAATGAAATTATTAAAATGTGCAGATTAATAGTCAGAAATAATTTGCGATTTTAAGAGCGGAAAGGATACATTAAAACTCAATTACATTTATCCCTTAATAATAAAAAAAAGGTTTTTGAATTTTACATCATGATAAATGAGAACTATATGTGATTACTAATTACTGTTGACTAATTTCCTGTCTGGACGTTTCCCTCCTCATTGTTAAAAGTCATTATATGTCTGGGTGCCAGTCAGTGGAAGCACACAGACATGTTGGCCAGCTGTCATATTCATTCAGCACCAGCCCATCAAGTAGAGAATTCAGCACCACGGACAGTGACCTGTGTTACAATGACATCAGGTCATTGGCTCTAAATATTTTTCTAGAAATAACTAAATGGCTCTATTGTAGAAATTTCCAGCCAGAGTCTTGTGGTGCGTTCGTTTTTCTCTCGGAACTTGGAAATTCCAAATTGGGTGACATCACATCCAACAATCTCCCGTTCAAGCTAGCACAACTCGGAACAAACATGGCTGCCTCCATGAATACGCTGCTGTGTTGTTGCTTTATATTTTAGCAGTTATGGAGTAAGATTATTATTTCAGACAAATAAACAAGAAACAGGAACTAGTCAAACCACATTAAAAGCTTTATAAAGTATTTTAGTACATTCATAGCGATATTCTTTTTTCGAGAGGCAAACAAACTACAAACAAACCAAAAACACTAACAAGTCTGGTAAAAATCTGATATTGCATGTTAGGATACTGTTTACGGTCACAATATGGTATTCTCTAAATCGAACACGTGCAATTACATTAATAATTACTAATAATTATAAATAATAATAATAATAAATGGGCGGTATGGTCGTGCACTGGTTAGCACTGTTGCCTCACACCTCTGGGACCCAGGTTCAAATCTCCGCCTGGGTCACATGTGTGTGGAGTTTGCATGTTCTCCCCATGTCGTCGTGGGGTTTCCTCCGGGTACTCCGGTTCCCCCCCACAGTCCAAAAACATGCTGAGGCTAATTGGACTTGCTAAATTGCCCGTAGGAATGCATGTGAGAGTGCATGGTGTGTGTGAGTGTGCCCTGCGATGGGCTGGCCCCCCATCCTGGGTTGTTCCCAGCCTCGTGCCCATTGCTTCCGGGATAGGCTCCGGACCCCCCGTGACCCAGTAGGATAAGCAGTTTGGAAAATGGATGGATGGGATAATAATAAATTTAACAAAATAAACATTTTTAAGGATTTGTAAAATAGAATTAATGTTGAGTGTGTAAGCCGCCATGTTGAAATTACGTCACAGGGGCAACTCGGACAAGAAGATTCTGTCAGACATTAACGTCATAAAAGAGGCGTTTCTAATGGGAAGTGATGTTTTTCGTGACGTTTTTGTCCGAGTTGGAGTGAAATAATCAAACGCAGCATGTGTTCCTATTTGAAGAGAATATTCTATTTTTATTCTAAGGAACTACAGAAAATCAGCTCTGCATGTGATCTCCCCTTTACTGCTCGAGCAGGGCACACGCACATCAACAAGTGTCAAGGCAGCAAGTGCATGCAAACAACTTCTCAGGACGGTTACAGTATAGGACCTTCAGAAAGAGCCAGACTGCGGCGTCATTCAGAGATTCCATTGTCTAAGGCTTGCACTAAAACATTACAGCATATTTAAACAAAGTAGCATGGCACCTGTGTCAGAATCCCTCCCTGCCTTGTTCTGTTCTCTCTTTGTTGTCCCCATTTAGCCAGCACATGTCACTGGCCATCCTGACTCCTCTTTTGATTGTGGGTTTTAAGGATATCAGTGGGTCTGTGTTTTCATAATTGTCCCCCAGGCCACCATGCTGCTCAGCCCTTGATTCCAACTACAGTTGCAATCAGGTGGTTCTCAATCTACTAGGACTGTATAACAGGATTGGCCACCTGTTCTACCTTTACTCGTTCAGCCGCATTCATGAGTCTGGCCTATAGGTTATTCAAATTTTGTCCTGCCAAATTTACCGGACAGGAGGTGGACACTGCAAATGAATGTGTGAATACTCCAATACCTACATCTTTACAAGTTACCTGAAGTGGTTTGGTAAATGATTGTGAGGTTGGAAGTCCTTCTTGATGTCTGTTTGCAGCTCATCCACCAGCAACTGCACGAGTTGTCGCTCCCAGAGGGAATCCCACTCTCGGTCCGCTGGAGGGTCCATCTCACTGTAGCTGGAGTATGTTTCCATCAGTCACTTGGCGTGGGGCTCACAGAATTTACCAGGCTCCTGTTTAATCTGACGCACCTTAGTCCAGTCCATGCATCTGGGGAACTTCTCTGAAAATCTCTGGCAGATTCTTTGCAGCTATACTTGATATTGGGTACTTGCCGCAACTAAGTAATGGGTTGTTGAATCAAAGTCCCGTTCCATGTCAAAAATAACCCCATTTTAGGGTTTTGTTAAACAACTGGTCTAATTTGGATGCAGAGGTTCTGCACGGAAGGCCCAGTCTCTGAAGGGCTGTGGCATAGCGAGGCCTGTTCTGCCTGGAATCCGGCAGGTCACTGGCAACATCCCCCAACTCCTTCATCTATAAGGTCGGGAAACCAGAACGTTTACTCCCCCTTATGGATAAGGACATACCAACGTTGGGGCAACTCCTGCTGCCTGAGTCTTCAACCAAGTCCAAAACAAAAGTATACAATGTTAGGAAGGGTAATTCAATGGTATGAGACTGAAACTAGAAACTGTAAATCGGATGGAGTTAAATAGCAATACTGTGGAAGAGGCATGGGAATTTTTTAAAAGCACATTGTTGCAAGTGCAAAAGAACTTCATACCCGTTTCCAGAAAAACTAAATCTAGGAAACTGCAACCAAGCTGGTGTCATGACCTGCTTGTACGATCCTCGTGTGTGCCACGCCCCCTCATTAACCATGTGTGCTGCCCCGATTGTAACCAGCTGTTTTCTGTCAGTTTGAGTAGTCCTGTGTATTTAGTCCACATTCAAGTCTGTTTCCCCAGTCCTGTCATTGAAATCTCTCGCTGTTGGTACCTGTTTTCATCAATAAACCCTCATTCCCGACTCTCCGTTTCCCGGATCCTTGATTCCTCGCTTCCTGCCTGTTCGTCCAGCACGCGATGTCACAGGTGGTTTACTACGAAAATTAAGAATAAAGTCAGGAGCAAAAGGGCTTTCTTCCACAAATGGAAATTAACTAATGATTTCAAAATAAAGCAGGAGTATCTAAGTCTACAGGTTTAGTTAATAACAGTTATAAGGATGACGTTAAAAGTTTCTTCCAATATTTTAACTCCGAAAGAGCTCTAAAAGCTGAAAATCACTCATTTGCAGGATAGTAAGGGCCTTATAATTGAAAATGAAATTGATATAAATGAGTTTAATGATTATTTTACAATGGCTGTTCACAGTAGAATAGCTTACCACCATTTAGTACAAATACAACGATGTCTATGACCAATATATGTATAACTGAGGCTGATGTGGTACAAAGCCTAGCTAAGCTCAAAATAAATAAATCGCAAGGCCCTGATGGCATCTTATCTATAGTTTTAAAAGAGATGAGGGGTATTATTAGCCAACCTTTAACTTTACTATTCCAGAAATCATTATCTGCTGGTGTGGTATCTTCTGATTGATGTTAGATCATGTCTCATGTCCAGAGAGGCTACAACAGGATCTGGATTTAATTAGCGACTGGGCTCATACGTGGCAGATGAAATTTAACATAGATAAATATAAGGTAATCCATGCAGGGAGCAGAAATATAGTAAATATAGTAAAGTACAGATATTTTATGGGTTCCACTGAAATAAAGGTAGCTGATTACGAGAAAGATCTCGGTGTGTATGTTGATACTTCCATGTCCCACTCTTGCCAGTGTGGGGAAGCATTAAAAAAAGGCAAAAGGATGTTGGATTAAACTCCACACACCTAGAGATGTAAGTCAAGAGAAGTGATGCTACGATTATATAATTCCTTGGTAAGATCCCACCTAGAATACTGTGTGCAGGTTTGGTCACCATACCTTCAGAAGGACATTGCTGCCTTGGAAAAGGTGCAACGTAGGATGACTAGAATGATTCCTGCACTTAGAGGAATGTCTTATGAGGAGAGGTTCGCTGAGCTGAATCTGTTTAGCCTCAAGCAAAGGAGACTATGGGGGGACATGATCCAGGTATATAAGATTCTAACAGGTCGGGATGCTGTTCAGCCAAATGACCATTTCAATATTAATTTAAAATACTAGAACTCGTGGCCATAGTGGAAATTAGCTGGAGAACATTTAAAAATGAATCTGAGGAAGCACTTCAATTCAATTCAATTTTATTTATATAGCGCTTTTAACGACATGCATTGTCACAAAGCACTTTACATTTAACCGGCCAGAACCCCACCAAGCAAGCCTGAGGCGACAGTGGCAAGGAAACTCCCTCTAGCAGGAAGAAACCTTGAGTGGAACCTAGACTCAGAAGGGGACCCCATCCTCCTCTGGGCGACCAAGGAGCATGAAACTGCATTTACATTGACATTCATTAGAGTTCATATAGTTATAAAGTCCCAGTTGGTTTCATGTAGTTATATCCAGGAGTCCAGGTGCGGGTTCACACGGTGTAGTCGGCTCGGTATCAGCTCGAAAAAGAGAAGATGGAGAAGAGTTATTGCCCTACACCTAACCGGCAGGACTAAAGCAACTATGACAGCCTGCCTAAAAGAGTGACCTGGAAGGAAGCACAGGCATGAGGGTTTACAGAGGTTTTGGCGTCAAGCCACCTCCCATCCACAGCTTAAGTGATCGGCGAGAGTGGCAGGACGACAGCACCAATCCCCCCTTTCCCCTTCAATCTCAAATAACTATGAACCTCCAGATTTCCCATTCACCTTAGAAAAGAAGATTTAACTATCCAAAAGACTGGCGAAAGAGGTACATCTTAAGCCTTGACTTAAAAGCAGAGATTGTGTCTGAGTTCCGAACACTAATAGGAAGTTTATTCCATAGCTGTGGTGCTTTATGAGCAAATGCTCTTCCCCCAAAGGTAATGTTCTTTATTCTGGGTACGGATAGAATACCTCCATCTCGTCATCTAAGTGTATGATTCGGAACGCAAATGAGGTCACTCACATACTGCGGTGCAAGACCATTTACAGCTTTATAGGTTAAGAGCAGTGTTTTGTAGTCAACACGAAATCTAACTGGCAGCCAGTGCAGTGAAGATAAAATTGGGGTAATATGATTATATGTTTTAGTTTAACTATTGCTAGTAGCGGTTCAATCAATGCTGGGAGCATCGCTGAATAATTTTGATGGAACAGGTTCTAGCATACAAGTAGATGAATTTGAAGATAAAATTAAGTACATCAGTTCTGACTGGTTAACCAATATTCAATATTCAAAATGTTCTGTTTAATTGAGCATATTTTTGGTCAAAAAGTTTCATAAAGTCGTCACTGGAAAATAACCAGTGGTCTGGTTATTAGTCAGCTTGGACACCATAGTAAATAGGAATCTAGGATTATTTTTGTTTATTTCAATTAGTTCTGATAGATACTAGATGATTTGGCGGCACTAAGAGCCTTTTTGTAGCTACCCATAGCCTCTTTCCATGCTAGTTCGAACACCACTAGTTTAGTATGATGCCACTTACATTCTGTAAGGACATAAAACTTATAGGTCCTGCAGGCCCCAACTCTGATCAGCCTGCATCAGTCTATTTCAGAGCTCCGCTGGCCCAGGCAAGACTGGACTCAACTCGTCAAACCACCCCTTTTAAGGAAGGCAAAGGCCTGCCGGCTCCTGAGAGACTGGATAGGAATAACTGGAGCAGCACAGAAAAAGCAAGACCTTTCACCCCCGGAGTGACCAGAGTTCCACAATCAATCCACAGCAACAACAGCTGTCAGCCTCCAGACACAGACACCTTTTCCACTATAAACAGGATAACTCAGCACACATAGATGTTAGGGACAAATACACGCATGTTTGGTCTCGTTTGAATAGGCATGAGACGAGGAGTATTATACTCTCAGATTTAAGGCAGTATAGCTTTTCCTAAGAGAAATACAGAAACTTCGGCTCAACCCACCAAACTGAGAGAGATTCTCTCATGGTAGAACAAGGGAATTACAACCACCCCCTAAAGTGATCTGATTGGCTGGGGACTTGAGAACCAAGGTCAGCAATGCCCCTAAAATTAACCATTGACCGAAATTAGTCAGTCTTCAGAAACATGCCATCACCTGGTCTGGATACTTAAGGAAGGGCTTCAGAAGTAGTCGGGGAGTCACTCTGTAATCAGAGCTCCCGCAGAGAACTGGGTGAAAGTCTATCTGTAGTCAGATACTTTCCACAGAACTTTGTTCACTCTCAGCTGAGGAATGTGAATACATGATATGAAGACAACTGGATCACAACTGGATCACGGGGGAATCATAAGCAGGGAAGAACACACAGGCAAACAGCAGCAGCAACATTAAAGGCAGGACTGAGAAGCACATTTATACAAGGCTAAGCAGGGAGCAAACTAGAGGCACCTGAAATGAGTAACACAAGGGCAGGAAGGAGAGGTAAAACAAACGCGGAACAGGCATGGCACGTTATACCACACTAGGGAGGAAACGGGAGGTTCAGGAGGGCAGGGTGTGGCAGGGATCCGTTTCAAAATTTAATTTTGGCTTGTACAAACCTTGGTAAAAGCTGCAAAAGATCGATCAACCACTTTCTGAGCTATTGTCTTAACAAACAAAGCATCTGTTGGGGTGGCGGTGTCTGGGGAATACCATGTGTAATACACCTTGTGAAGATTTATATGTAAAACAAAATATTTTTTGATTCTATCACACATATAGAAATTATCCATCCATCCATTTTCCAAACCGCTTATCCTATTGGGTCGCGGGGGGTCCGGAGCCTATCCCAGAATCAATGGGCACGAGGCAGGGAACAACCCAGGATGGGGGGCCAGCCCATCGCAGGGCACACTCACACACCATCCACTCACACACACACACCTACGGGCAATTCAGCAACTCCAATTAGCCCCAGCATGTTTTTGGACTGTGGGGGGAAACCGGAGTACCCAGAGGAAACCCCACAACGACATGGGGAGAACATGCAAACTCCACACACATGTGACCCAGGCGGAGACACGAACCCGGGTCCCAGAGGTGTGAGGCGACAGTGCTAACCACTGCACCACCATGCCGCCCCTTATAGAAATTATTCTAGGTTTAAATAGTAATTTAGCTGAGTAACTAGGCTGAAATTCTAGATAGTTGCAATTTTAAGAATTATTACTATTATTCACAGCTTTTAAGCATGCAGTTGGATGACGGATGGATGGATATTCAGCCACCAGAAATGCCAATTGTTGTTAAGAGGATCAAAGTCTGCAAAGTAGTATGCAGGGTTTAAGGCCAGAACACAGCATACTCTCCGACAGAAAGCATAAAGTTCACTGGGGGAATTTCTGTGGCCACTGCCTGAACAGCATGTGTGGAGAATGTTTATGAGGGTCGAGCCATGCAGAGCTGCTGGCCCTGGCATGTAATGATGAATCACAAATCAGTTAAAAATCGGTGCAAATGCATGAAGATTTAAACCGGCTGATGTGGAAAATGAATCACTATTGTAGGAGTACTTCACAGTACTTTAACAGAAAAACTGGTGTAATATTACATTTGATTTCACAATGTGAGTTTGACGTCAGATGTCACTGCGTATCACGTCGACATCGTACGTCAGTTTTTGGTTTTGAGCGAACGCGAGATGATGAATGAATTTGAAACTGAGGACGGCACAGTGGTTAGTGCTGGCTTCGGTCCAGGGCCCTTTCTGTGTGGAGTTCGCATGCTCTCCCCGTTTTCGCCGGGGACTCCAGGTTCCTCCCACGGTCCAAAAGCATGCAGGATAGGTTGACTGGTGAGTCTAAATTGGCCCTGTAGTTGTGTGAGTGTGTGCGACCTGCGGTGTGTAGGTGACTGCCTGGGCTTGGTTCCTGTCTGCGCCCCTTGTTCCCGGGATAGGCTCCGGTCTCCCCCGCGATCTCAGTTGGGATTAAGTGGTTTCAGAAAATGGATGGATGGACGCACCGCCCGATCTTCAATTGGCGGTGTGGCAGCATATTAGCTTTCCGGTAATCACAAACGAGGAGGAAACAGCGAGAAAAGCACAGACAAGACATAAACTGCATGCAAACATTGTAATAGACTGATAACATACACAAACAGGTCCACTGGCACCACCGTGAGCTGAGTGAAGATTATTAAAAGGGCAAAGCACGCTAAAAAGCTGCACATGCAAACCTTAGCTTATTTATTTGATTTATTTTTTTTTATTTACTTATTTTGATTTGGGATTTTTTTCAACAGTATTTTATTCAAATTCAGTTGCACTGTTCACAACAGTGTCAACAGTTCAGAAAGATAAATATAAGAATATTTTTGAATATATTTGTCTGCAGCTCATTCTGCAAAAAATGAGAAAATTGTATCGTGAACTCAGAATCGTGAATCGTATCAAATGGTGAGTTGAATGTATCGTTACATCCCTAGTTCTTACAGTAGTACTATGGTATGGTGGAGCCACATGACAGGAAGGCAGTACATTGCGAAGTCTGTTAAGAACATCATTCGCACTGAACTGCCCTCCATTGACCAGCTGTACTTTAACTGCCACAGTAACAAGGTTCAGTCTATAATCCAGGACTCTGACCACCATCCACAAACACTGACTAGCAGATTCATGAACAGCTTCATTCGCCAAACAATTCAAACCTGCAGCTTTTGCATCCCCTGTAACAGTCATTTCCACGGCAGCTGCACTGTACAGCTGTTACTGCACTTTATCCACCACTGACCACGTATCATCCAGTTTTGTCCTGCTTTGTATCGCACTGTTTCTGCACCATGTTGTCTTGTACTCCCTTGTGTTGTTATGCACCATCTGTGTTGTTCTGAGCAGTGCCATGATGCAATATTACAAAAAGATCTTGAGGAAATGCAGAGTTCTGGAGGAGATTCTCACAGATCATGGCATGTGTTTATACTGAAGAAACTGTACAAATTGCTAGACATAAAACACAGGACTGGCAACTGTGGTACGTTTTAACACCTTGATAAAAAACTTAAAATCCATAGTAAGTAGGACAACCTCATAGAACCTTTACTAGTCATTGTTCAGAAGATTAACACGGATTAAAAACCATTACTATGAAAGCACGCTAATCAGTTAAGTTGATTATGTGGAGAGAGAGAAAAAAAACTGTCTTTGAAAAAGATCAACCATAGAACGAAGCTGCAGCATTGACACCCCCTAGTGGTGATTTGAAGATAGTTCTGTCTGTAGCAGCTAAGCAGTAGATTTGGCGTCAGGTGCCATGACAAACTCAGTGCTGCTCGGTTTGAACGGCAGAAGCACAAAAATAAAGGGGGCATCTACTGCACGCCCCCCACCCTTGAAAATGGTACAAATTATCATGCAACAGTTTTCTTAAGTAAGTCTTTTTGGGCGTCTGCAGAAACCTCCACGATGCGATTGCCCTGATTAAGAAGTGCGCAGCGGATACAATTTGGGATGCATCGTTCATCCGATTTATTAATATATAATTATTAGTATGTCTATATTATTTTAGAAACGTTACTTGACGAATATTTTTCATTGAGATTGATTCCCCGTTTAAAATTTTGGTGACACTTCATATTTTTTAAGAGAGACAGACAATTTGACGCATGCAATTTGCAGAAATATGTTGTGCCGCTATAAAGTACACAGGCAGCATGACAAACATAAGTACTCACTGAAGCCACGACATACGCCCGGCTGGCCCCAGCGGTACCCCTAAGAAGAAGGCTTTTTTCACAACCCACGACCATCACGAGGGCAAAAAAAACTGAATAGCCTAGAATTTAGTTAATTACAAGGCACATATTTATTGGAGCAAGAGCTCTAACATAAAACTACCTTGTAATTATAAAGTATTATGGCTGTGAACAATGTACAAACAGGCACAGAAAGTAAAATACTCCAAAAATGCAAAGAACCTAAATATTTTTGTTTCCACCGATTCACTCTTGATGTGTTAGGAGTCACAGTTCAGTAGCCTATTCTTCAGTATCTGCATTTAAGACCACCAACTGCTCTTTCTCCTCCTTCGCTCGTCGGCTCAGAGTATTGGACTTGGTAAGTAATGTTGCCCTTTTGGTTCCAGCAGCACTCTCTGCTTCCTCTGCCATGTGCTCAGCATCCTTTTGTAAACTCTCACATACACTTTCCAGTGAGACTCTCTTCCTCTTGAGTTCCTCAAGTTTTCTTTTTTGCTTTTCGCTCATCTTTCACCTTTGGTCAGAGGCGCTTTGGTTGCTCCCCCACACACTCTGACATGGTCGCATATAAGCCTCTGTGCAACAACTGTTTCCTCTGATAAGTTGCAGGTCTCCACCTCTATTCGTTCCACTTCGGCTTGCCCATAGGACAGCAGCAGCAAGTTCTTGCAGAACATCCAGAGGTCAGGATAAGGCCCACTAACTTTTTGATGTAAAAAGACATCAACTTTGGATGGTGCTGAAGGAATGAAGGATATAAAATCCAAGCCTTTTGCCTCATTGTGCAGGTGATTATCAGACTGCTGGGATATTGCATCACCTGTAATTACATTAATTACAGTAGATTAGATGCAGATCAACAATGTCAATACACAGAATCACATGTAGAATAGGAAAGTGATTTATAACCCAATTTTCCTATGATACCATAAATGTGCAATCATTTTAATTTAATCTTGAGATATCTCTAGGCTCATCAAAGAAAATATAACTGGGCTGATGCTTCTTTTCAAACACCAAGAGTCGGTCTTCTAAATACTGCTAAAATCTACGTGTTAACACTATTCAGTTCAGGGACGGATTATGGGTTGTGTGGGCCCCTGGGTAAAACGTTCGCGAGGCCCCCCCCCCACCACCACCACCTGCACCACCACCACAACCACCACAAGTCAAGGGCCCTTGGCAGCCAAACACCCTCCCTATAGGGTCAGGGGACCTTGTAGGCAGAGGATCAAAGAATGTAGGCCCTCTAAAATAGACAAACGAAAATACATTGCTGATAAGCGTTGCAAATTGTTTTGGGCTTGGGGCCCACGGGCCCCCTGCACCCCAAGGGCCCCTGGGCAGCGGCCCCGCTAACCCGGTTTGTAATCCGTCCCTGATTCAGTTAGATGTGAAAAAAGAAAAGCATAATTTAAAAATAATATTCTGAACTATCCTATTCTTATCCTATGATTTACCAGCAGATATCCTGCCTGCCAACCGATTCTCCTGCGCAAACTTCTGCATGAGATTTCTCCTTTTCTGCTGGCAGTTATCTGGCTGGTGTGCATTTTGTTTGGGTCCAAGCACGTCATCTCATGTACAATCGAGTACTTCAGAGGGCATTTATCCAAGGCCTTTTTGCACATTTTTGAGAGCACAATCTGGCAATTTTTTTTAATCTGAAGGACACCAAGGTCACTTCCACTGCCTTTGGCTCCTGACTGTCTCTGACAAAAAGATGGTTTGTCAAATTTCCAGAATCTTTCTGCACACTCAGCCCAAGGTTAACACTACCTCAGCTGTACATCAGCTCAAACTCCATGTTATTCACATATTTTTTACTTCACAATTGTTTGATACATTTGTATGTAAAGATACCAGTGAATCACAGAAGTCCCACCTTGATGACAGCCATTCCTATATCCACCTCCTTTGGACTGAGCCAGAGTTTTTTGCCTGTACAACAGCTGTACATGTTGCTACACAACACTTAAACATTCTATTTCCTCAATGAACTATTTTTTTTTGCAGCAAAAGCCATGAAGCAGCAATAAAATCTTTAAAATATGCTTACCAATAAATATGGTTCTCCCATTTAAAACACATGTAAAGATAAACCATGGATATTTAAAATCATGGGTTCGTTAATGAGTTTAAATGTTATTGAATGGCTTACCTTAAACTTCTCCAGTAAGTCTTCAGCGGTGGAGTGGCTCATGTACTGTGATCCCAGAACCAGGACTGCACTCGAGAGCCATTCTCATAATTCACCCAATACCTGACATGCACATCCAGTTGTTTTCTTTTGATGGTCCTGTTCATACTTACGTCAAACATGACAACGAAGCTCCCTTTTAATATATGGAGCGAGTCCAAATCGCGCAAGAAAAGCGGTTTTATCTTTACCACAAGTGACCCTGCGAGTCAGGGAACATCACCCTGGAGACGGTGTGAATGTCATCATTGGACGTATAGGAGTGATGTCGGCAAACCGTTTGCAAAGCCCATAGCACTTCTGCTTTCAGTGTGGGTTGAGGAGGATGTACTGAAGGCATTATTTGTCATGGGATCCGGAGACACTGCCAAAACGGGTGTAGGCCTATCTTTAGAGGTTGTACTTATCTCCACTGAATAAACATAAATCTGGGCTTATTCTATACTGAACAAAAATATAAACGCAACACTCTTGTTTCTGCTCCCATTTTTCATGAGATGGACTTAAAGACCTACAATTCATTCCAGATACACAATATTACCATTTCTCTCAAACATTTCTCACAAATCAGTCTAAATGTGTGATAGTGAGCACTTCTGCTTTGCTGAGATAATCCATCCCACCTCACAGGTGTGCCACATCAAGATGCTGATCTGACATCATGGGTAGTGCACAGGTGTACCTTATACTTATACTGCCCACAATAAAAGGCCACCCTGGAATGTGCAGTTTTTTGCTTTATTGGGGTCTGGGGACTCAGAACCGGTCAGTATCTGGTGTGACCACCATTTGCCTCATGCAATGCAACACATCTTCTTCGCATAGAGTTTATCAGATTGTCAATTGTGGCCTGTGGAATGTTGGTCCACTCCTCTTCAATGGCTGTGCGAAGTTGTTGGATATTAGTGGGAACTGGTACACGCTGTCGTATACGCCGGTCAAGCACATCCCAAACAAGAGCAGCTGACCTGAGAAATAAGAAATAAGCTAAGCTGGAAACCTGGACCCTCCGACCAAGAATGCGTGAAGTACCCTCAGAAGGTCTACTAGAAGATGTACGTAGAAGACTACTACAGATCAGCTGATCTACACCACAGCAACAGTGATCCTTGAGCTGGAGCCGGACCGTCTTTGAAGACTCCGTAAATCTCCGTATAATAATATATATCTACGGGAACGAGAAAGGAGAAAGCAGAGAACAAGAACAAGATTTGTAAATGTAAGATTTGAAGGACCCCCGGCATGAAAAATAGAATAGTTCTCGTCATTAGTGAACATGTGTCTCGTCATTGTGTATCATGGACAGTAAGAGGGGGATCAATAGAGTGTTGTTATTATAACGTCTAAAAAGTCTGTCGATAAATCAATAAGAAAATAAATGAAGTCGTTTTCCGCGAACACGCGAACAGGGGCCGGACCGACTGTAGGGGGCGTGGCCAGAGACAGCCATAGCTGTCAAGTCTCCCGTTTTGGCCGGGAAACTACCGTATTTTACTTCTCTTTCCCGCCGTCCTCCCGTATTAGTATTTTCCCGTAAATCTCCCTTATATTATATAGTTGCTGGATAGTGTAGTGGTAAGATCGCCGCCTTTCACACGGGAGACCGGGGTTCGAATCCCGGTTGTGGCCAAAAATATATTTTATATATTTTATATATTTATATTATTTTATATTTCCTGTCTTAAAATGTAAGGGATACTGGAGCCTGGTTGCGGATGGCTCACGGCGGGTGCCGGAAAAATTTCCTTTATTTTCAAATCCAAACCTTGACAGGTATGCTGCTGTTCCAAATCATGGGTGCATGTTACAAGTGCGGAACATATTTTAACTAAGTACTAACTTAGCATCATATTTGATCTGATTCGACTGAATATCCCAGGTTTCCATCTCTCATGCATCTGGTGTGACGTGTTTTCAGACTCTCAGGCTGGCGCAAAGAAATCTTACGGGAATTGAACGTCTCACACTCCGGCCAGCTGACCAAAGTTCGGTAACCTTGGTATTGTGTGTAGGAGATTCGCTATAACTATAATTTCGTTCTCCATTTACATGCCCGTAGTGTCTTTAAGTGTTATGTAGTTTTGCCTGAAACGCAAAAATAAAACAAAGCAATTAAAGCCGATCAGTGGCTCAAATTGTGCTGTAGCGATTGAAGAACTTTTGTCGGAAGTTGGATTCGAACTTGGGATGCCTTACTTGGGAGAACAGAATACCAGAATAGAGTAGGTTAAGTCCAGCCTTGGCTTCCAAGCTGACGTTTTTCTACATATGTGCTTGTGTATCATGGACAGTAAGAGGGGGCAGGCAAGGAGAGAATTTCTCTCTTTGGGGATCAATAGAGTGTTGTTTTATAACGTCTAAAAAGTATGATGGTCTGTCGATAAATCAATAAGAAAATAAATGAAGTCGTTTTCGCGAACACGCCGAATTATAACTATAATTTCGTTCTCCATTTACATGCCCGTAGTGTCTTTAAACGGCTGCACAAACTGGATCCGCCTCCATTACGACACAACTTTGCCCTTATTGGCTTAAGAATTTAGTCACATACATGACGTATATCTGCTATTTCTCCCGAGAAGCAGGTAAAGCAGTGGTAACTGCTTTGTAGTTAATTTACCTGGTAAAATTAAGTTTAAATAAATGATATAAATACTGTAATAGTACTCGTGAGCTTTGTTTATTTGTTATTAGTTATTGTAATGTTGCGCTGCTTATTTGTTTAATCGTCTAGTCTGTGGAGACATTCAAGTTAATCAAATAAGAATTGCACTGTACACTGTACATGACCATAAAAACTTTGTATCCTTGAAATAAATGTTTTTGATCTTTTCCTTGGCAGTTATCTTTTTACACAGGGCCTCTATGTACCACGATAGTTTTTTTTTTTCACGACTAACAGTATGGATCAGGAGTTGGTTATTGTAAAAGAAGTAATGTGCATGCAGGTGATATTTGTATAGATTTATCCACACCCTTGTAGCAGTGCTGCCATTGCAGTCAGATCTCGCAAACTAGGAGTATTAGTTGTCTTTATTTCTCTTTATTTCTTGACGCCAACCCTCTCCATTAATCCGGGCTTGGGACTGGCACCTACCTGAGCTGGCTTGCTCCCTTAAGTGGCTGGGTTAGGCTAAACTATATATATATATTTACCAAGACTACAATAAAACATCTCGAAATGTGTAGTCTAGCAAAACGCAGTTTAAAGAAGGTAGCCTACCTGGCGAAATTGCAAACAAATTAAGGGCGTTAGGCAGCCTTTAGATCCTACCCATCATGCACTGCAGTTTTTTGCTAATTCCTCAAATGGAAAACTGTCCATCCATCCATCCATTTTCCAAACCGCTTATCCTACTGGATCGCGGGGGGTCTGGAGCCTATCCCGGAAGCAATGGGCACGAGACAGGGAACAACTCAGGATGGCGGGCCAGCCCATCGCAGGGCACACTCACACACTATTCACTCACGCATACACTCCTATGGGCAATTTAGCAACTCCAATTAGCCTCAGCATGTTTTTGGACTGTGGGGGAAACCAGAGTACCCGGAGGAAACCCCACGATGACATGGGTAGAACATGCAAACTCCACACACATGTGACCCAGGTGGAGACTCGAACCCGGGCCCCTAGAGGTGTGAGGCAACAGTGCTAACCACTGCACCACCATGCTGCCCCCTAAATGGAAAACCATTAAATACAAAAGGAAAACAAAAGTGCTGTAAGACTGTATACTTATGTGTATGTTAGTAAAGGCTGTAGCTGACACAACGGACCCCACTAATTAGAAAGGGGTAATTGTACACATGTGGCATCCAGTATGTTCTTCTATAACAGTTTTTTAAAAAAAAAAAAAACTCACATTACACAAATTGGCACTATCAAAACGAGGATTATGGGGAAAATGGGGACTGTGATGGAGATTACATACACGTAGGCATGGTATTTAGTTTTTTTTTAATCTGGTCACCTTCCAGAGTAATTGTAAACTAAAACCATCTTCACCCTATTTGATTCTTTATAAATGGACAATCAGTCGTGCAGTAAATGGGGGTATAGAGAGACACAGAGCTTGTCTAACAAGAAACCCTGGGAAGCTAACATTAATAGGGTGGGTATGGATAGCAAAACCATTGATACAGATTACAGATTTATATCTCACCTGAACCCTGGCGGGCTCCGTGCCAATAGGGGTTGGGATTAGGGTTAGTTAACTTAAGTAGTAATATTGATGTGTATATTCTCCTATTCTCCAGTCAGTGAATCGTGAAACGTAATGTTAATATGTTTCTATACCTATATGTTCTGCTTAAAAACCCATAAAGGCAAGCACAGTGTTTAGACATTCTGTTACTTAGACTAGTAAACACATAGATCCTTCAGCTTTCAATTAACCTGACACAACAGTCTAAACAACAAATGTGTGCCATGTCATTTGTCATCTTTACATCTTGTATCCTTTATATGGTAATTGGATTTTCAAGGTGGAATTGCAGGTCGATCATTTTAAGGATCTAGATGTAAACCTCCCTGGTGTTGCTTTAATATTTTTTTTGCACAATTTGCTTCACACACTTCCTCCAGCAGAGAAGCTTACAATACTACACCCCACCAAATGACTGGATGATGCCTTTTTATTTAAGGTCTGGCTGTGAGCCTCGATTACCGATACACTATCTTCAGGCTCCTGCCGGGATCAGTCAGTATGGTGGACCTTTGGAGGAATGGGTACAAAACCATCAGGAAAGTTTGCAGGTGCTTCAAGAGTATGTGAAGGCTTAGTTGGAGGAACAAGCCACACCACGAAATCGGAAACACAATGAGTTGGTTAATGATTAGGGGTTTGATGAAGGTCAGCAGGTGTGTTTGCGGAACCATGTTCGAGGTAAAATACAGGATCATTGGGATGCCTGTTTGTATATGGTAGTTCGGTGTCCCCAAGATCAGGGTGCAGTTTACTCTGCAACTCCAATGGAGGGGGACGGGGTTGTCCGTCAAGTTCACCGAACAGAGTTGCGTCCAGTACCACAGGGGGTTGTTATGTCAGGGGAAGATGTTCTGGTAATGTCTCCTGAGTCTGGGTTGCCCACAGGGGCAACAGAAATGGAATCGGATGAGGACTCTGTGGTTTTACGGGGACAGGGCTGGTGGGAGGGGTCGCAATAGAGCATCCACAAGTAGGCCTCGTATAATGGAGGAGGTTATGTCCCCCCCGAGGTGTAGAGACCAGTTAAACGTTCGGTGAGGTCCACCACTGGTCATCATACCAACCCTTATAAGTTACCACGGTCAGTGAATGATCGTTCGGTTGGGGAGGAAGACCAGTGGTTTGGGGATAGAATTCTTAGCTGTGATCGTTGGGTCATCAATTTCATTTTGGGGGATGGATTGTAGCCAGGCAATTATAGGCAGGTATAGGAACTGCAGTTCGGACTGGAGGCATAGCCGGGGCGAGATGGCTGTGCATGTTCCGATGGTAGGGCATATTGGCAAAGGAGCAGGCACGGGAAAGACAGGCAGGGTCCTGATAGATTTGGGGGGAGCATCGGCGGGGCATATTGAATTTGCAGTGTAGCAGCCTTTCTGTTTGCTTGTTTCAGGGGGTGAACAATCTTATCCGCAAAGGGCCGGTGTGTATGCAGGTTTTCGCTGCAACTCCCTAATTAGATTTCTAATTAGAGGACTGATTAGCTGAAGAGTCCTCATACCTGGTTTTGAAGAGCTGACCTAAAGGTTACCCCAAAAACCTGTTTTTTTTTTGTTTGAATGGGGCAGTGAGTCATGGGGTAAACTACTGTTCTTTAGGGGTTTTCAAGGTGGAATTACGGGTCGATAATTTTAAGGATCAGGTTGTAAACCTCCCTGGTGTTGCTTTAATATGTTTTATCTGAGGTTGTATCGTGTATTATCAAGCCAGCCGGCTTAGTGGCCTCGGGAGCGGGGTTTAGTGGGAGCAGCTGGCTAGTTTTATTTTCTTTTTTGTTTGTGTCTTTTTCTTTGTTGTTATGTATATTTTGGGTTCATTATTAGGCAGGCTGGGCCTTTTTGGCACCTGTAGTCTGGGTGCTGGATTGCCCATAGGGGTCTTTTTTATTGCTGTGATTTGCTGTGTCATTCACTAGTGTGATTTGTGCTGGATGTGTTTTTAAGGTTGTGCTGTGGCGTGTACCTGAGCAAACTTTGGGCAACCTGTTCTCTTGTTGGCTTTATTGACAAAGGGTGGATTAGTCTAATTACGGCCTGCTACAAATAGCTGCATATAACGTATAAAAAAAATCACCTTATGGGTGCTCCGTAGGGTAGCAAGATCTTGAGTTTTTTTTTACAGTACTCGGGTACGTTTTAAAATTTTCGACCAATCAGCAAACATTATTCTGACAGCATAGCTGGGAAACCAATGAAAAGTGAGTGCAACGTTCTAGAACTTGACTTCGGGTTGACGCTCCCTATAAAAGAGCTGGGTACTGCTTCAAGGCGTTCAGTTGGCGCTACCTCCTGATAGAGTAGCACTGTACGGCTCTTGTTCCGTAAAACAACATCAAAAGGATGAAAAAAAAAACAATATTTAAAGAAGACGAAAAAAATCAATTTTTAAAGAAGACGAAAAAAACATCGTCTAAAAAAATAAGCCAAAAAAAATAATATCCGAAGAAGGAAAAAACATGCAAAGTAAAAAAAAACAAACAAAAATAAAAAAACAATATCCAAAGAAGAAGGAAAAAAACATCCAAAGGGAGAAAAGAAGAACTGAAGGGCCAACGAGGTAGGAGGAAATACAAAATTTCGTTTCAGCACCGTTGGAGTGCCAAGCCGTGAAAAGCATTTGGCCAGAAGACAAGGTAAGTGTTGTATCTGTTATTTTAAAACAGCGCTTTTCAAAATGCTGCTTTATAATCGTTTGAGATCGTTAGCCAGTGTGACAGCTGAAGGCTTTTTGAGTTTACCAACATAAAGTTTTATTTCTGTATTAGGACATTGTCAGGAACAATGATGTGTTCATCGCTATGATGTGGTCAAAAAGCGATGCATTGAATCTTAGAAACATTTGTGATTTTTCAAACGATGCTTTTCCTTTTATTTAATCAGTAAAATTTCCATCGGTTTTATATAGTGCCCCTTGAAATATGTCTTTAGCTCATTTTCCGGGCATTTTACTAGAATGCATCCTGAGAAATACACAAGCTCTGCTGCATTTCCGTGCCTCGATGTTTAGTGCCGAGTATAATTGTTGCAGTTGCCTTTTATATATTCCATGAGACCTGTTGGTACCAAGAGAAGTGTGAGACTGTCAGGGTGAATTTATCATACAATCGCACGCATAAATACCTGAGGGTTGCCAGTCCTTTTGCGTTGTTACAGGAGGACTAGAGCTGACGAGTGTGTTTCTACACACTATCAAGGGCATTGTAGTACAGTTTTCTCAGGTGGGAGAATGCTGCCGATCTCCTATTTGACAATACAGCCCTTGATATATTAGAATATTACAGAACTAGAAGCCTTTTGCAAGGAAGAATGTGAGAAAATCCCAAGTTACAAGAACTGAAAGCCTTTCAGCTGGCTATAAGAAGCGCTTGTAAGCTGTGATATCTGGCAGAGGAGGTGTTACTAAGTACTGATTACGTAGGGTGCCCAAACTTTTGCAGAGTGCCATAATAATGTTTTTATTTTGTAATTTTGTTCAATTTATGGCATAAAAAGTAACTATTCATCAATGTTTGCTGAAAATATGTGTGTATTTTTCCCCCAGTTCCTAAAGAGACTGTATTAACTGATATTGTAGCTTTTGTAATTGAAAAGATGTTATTTGTCAAGGGGTGCCAAACCTTTGCATATGACTGTACACAGTGTTGTGTATGTGTTTATGTGAGTGTGTGTCTGTGTGTGTGTGTGTATATATATATAGTGTGTGTATATATTTCTGTATATGCATGTGTATATATATATTTATATATAGTTCACACACATTCAAACTTATTTGAATACACATTCAAAAATTATTTTTATTATTATTATTTTCGTTTTTTTTTTTTTTTTTTGTGTTTTAAAATTTTTTATTTTTGCAATGGAAATAAAAATAAAGCAGTCCTCCGTAGAGGAGGGGTGGTGGAGGGTAATATATATATATATACATATATATAAAATAATTGTCACACAACTGGGGTGACATGCCTATCCTGCTCACCCAATTTTAGTGCACTTTAGTTATGCATAATGACCTTCTAGTCTCGATACACCCATATATATATTATGTATATATATATATAGTTTTTTTTGTTTTTTTTTTTTGCAATAGACAATAAAAATAACGCAGTTCTCCATAAAGGAGGGATGGTGGATGGAATCTATATATCATATATATAAATAATTGTCACACAACCTGGGTGACATGCCTTGCCTGCTCACCCAGTTTTAGTGCACCTTAGTTATTCATAATGACCATCTAGTCTCGATACACCCATAAATATTTATGTATATATATTATAGTTTTTTTTGTTTTTTTTTTTGCAATAGACAATAAAAAATAACGCAGTTCTCCATAAAGGAGGGATGGTGGATGGAATATATATATACATATATATAAAATAATTGTCACACAACTTGGGTGACATGCCTTGCCTGCTCACCCCAATTTTAGTGCTACTTAGTTATCCATAATGACCAACTAGTCTCGATACACCATATATATATAATATACTATATGTACATATATATTTAGTTTTTTTTATTAGCAATAGAAAAGAAAATTAACGCAGTTCTCCGTAAAGGAGGGATGGTGGATGGAATATTATATATATATAAATATACATTTATATAAAATATTTGTCACACAACCTGGGTGACATGCCTTGCCTGCTCACCCAAATTTTTGTGCACTTTAGTTATCCATAATGACCATCTAGTCTCGATACACCCATTGAATATATATGTATATATATATATATATATATATATATAGATATATATATATATATATATATATATATAGTTTTTCTGTTTTTTTTTTTGCAATTAGACAATAATAAATAACGCAGTTCTCCGTAAAGGTAGGGATGGTGGATGGAATATGTATATGCATATATATAAAATAATTGTCACACAACCTGGGTGACATGCCTTGCCTGCTCACCCAATTTTAGTGCACCTTAGTTATCCATACTGACCATCTAGTCTCGACAGCACCCATATATATATATATATATATAATATTATATATCTATATATATATATATATATATTATATATATAATATATATATGTATATATATAGATATTTTTTCTTTTTCTTGTGTTTTTTTTTTCGCAATGGATATTAAAAATAAAGCAGTCCTCCGTAAAGGAGGGGTGGTGGAGGGAATATATATATAACATATATATATAAAATAATTGTCACACAACCTGGGTGACATGCCTTGCCTGCTCACCCAATTTTAGTGCAACTTAGTTATCCATAATGACCAACTAGTCTCGATACACCCAATATAATATATTATATATATATGTACATATATAAGTTTTTTTATTAATAGAAAAGAAAAATAACGCAGTTCTCCGTAAAGGAGGGATGGTGGATGGAATATATATATATATATTTATATATATATATATATATATATATATATATATATATATATATATACATTTATATAAAATATATTGTCACACAACCTGGGTGACATGCCTTGCCTGCTCACCCAATTTTAGTGCACTTTAGTTATCCATACTGATCATCTAGTCTCGACACACCCATATTATATATATATATATATATTTATATATATATATATATAATATATGTATATATATATAGATATTTTTTCTTTTTCTTGTGTTTTTTTTTTTCGCAATGGATATTATAAATTAAAGCAGTCCTCCGTAAAGGAGGGGTGGTGGAGGGAATATATATATACATATATATAAAAATAATTGTCACACAACCTGGGTGACATGCCTTGCCTGCTCACCCAATTTTATGTGCAACTTAGTTATCCATAATGACCAACTAGTCTCGATTACACCCATATATATATATATATATATGTACATATATATAGTTTTTTTTATTAGCAATAGAAAAGATAAATAACGCAGTTCTCCGTAAAGGAGGGATGGTGGATGGAATATATATATATATATACTATATATATATATTTATATATATATATATATATATTATACATTTATATAAAATAATTGTCACACAACCTGGGTGACATGCCTTGCCTGCTCACCCAATTTTAGTGCACTTTAGTTATCCATACTGACCATCTAGTCTCGACACACCCATATATATATATATATATATATATATATATATATATATATATATATGTATATATATATAGATATTTTTTCTTTTTCTTGTGTTTTTTTTTTCGCAATGGATATTAATAATAAAGCAGTCCTCCGTAAAGGAGGGATGGTGGATGGAATATATTTATTAATATAATTGTCTACACTACCGGGGTGACATGCCCTTGCCTGCTCACCCTATTTTAGTGCACCTTAGTTATTCATAATGACCATCTAGTCTCGATACACCCATAAATATATATGTATATATATATAGTTTTTTTATTAGCAATAGAAAAGAAAAATAACGCAGTTCTCCGTAAAGGAGGGATGGTGGATGGAATATATATATATATATATACATTTATTTAAAATAATTGTCACACAACCTGGGTGACATGCCTTGCCTGCTCACCCAATTTTAGTGCACTTTAGTTATCCATAATGACCATCTAGTCTCGATACACCCATGAATATTATATGTATATATATATATATATATATATAGTTTTTCTGTTTTTTTTTTTGCAATAGACAATAAAAATAACGCAGTTCTCCATAAAGGAGGGATGGTGGATGGAATATTGTATATGCAATATATATAAATAATTGTCACACAACCTGGGTGACATGCCTTGCCTGCTCACCCAAAATTTTAGTGCACCTCAGTTATCCATACTGACCATCTAGTCTCGACACACCCATATATATTATATATATATATATATATATATAATATATATATGTATATATATATATAGATACTTTTTTCTTTTTCTTGTGTTTTTTTTTCGCAATGGATATTAAAAATAAAGCAGTCCTCCGTAAAGGAGGGGTGGTGGAGGGAATATATATATACAATTTATATAATATAATTGTCACACAACTGGGGTGTACATGCCTTGCCTGCTCACCCAATTTTAGTGCACCTTAGTTATCCATAATGACCAACTAGTCTCGATACACCCAATAAATATATATGTGTATATATATATATATTAAATTAGTTTTTTTGTGTTTTTTTTTGCAATAGACAATAAAAATAACGCAGTTCTCCATAAAGGAGGGATAGTGGATGGAATATATATATACATATATATAAAATTATTGTCACACAACCTGGGTGACATGCCTTGCCTGTCTCACCCAATTTTAGTGCACCTTAGTTATCCATACTGACCATTCTAGTCTCGATACACCCATATATATATATATATATATATGTACATATATATAGTTTTTTTATTAGCAATAGAAAAGAAAAATAACGCAGTTCTCCGTAAAGGAGGGATGGTGGATGGAATATATACATTACATATATAAAATAATTGTCACACAACCTGGGTGACATGCTTTGCCTGCTCACCCAATTTTAGTGCAACTTAGTTATACCATAATGACCAACTAGTCTCGATACACCCAATAAATATATATGTATATATATATATATATATATATATAGTTTTTTTATTTTTTTCGTAATGGACAATAAAAATAACGCAGTTCTCCGTAAAGGAGGGATGGTGGATGGAATATATATATACATATATACATTTATATAAAATAATTGTCACACAACCTGGGTGACATGCCTTGCCTGCTCACCCAGTTTTAGTGCACCTTAGTTATCCATACTGACCATCTAGTCTCGATACACCCATAAATATATATACTGAACATAAATATAAACGCAACACTCTTGTTTCTGCTCCCATTTTTCATGAGATGGACTTAAAGACCTACAATTCATTCCAGATACACAATATTACCATTTCTCTCAAACATTTCTCACAAATCAGTCTAAATGTGTGATAGTGAGCACTTCTGCTTTGCTGAGATAATCCATCCCACCTCACAGGTGTGCCACATCAAGATGCTGATCTGACATCATGGGTAGTGCACAGGTGTACCTTATACTGCCCACAATAAAAGGCCACCCTGGAATGTGCAGTTTTTTTGCTTTATTGGGGGTCTGGGGACTCAGAACCGGTCAGTATCTGGTGTGACCACCATTTGCCTCATACAATGCAACACATCTTCTTCGCATAGAGTTTATCAGATTGTCAATTGTGGCCTGTGGAATGTTGGTCCACTCCTCTTCAATGGCTGTGCGAAGTTGTTGGATATTAGTGGGAACTGGTACACGCTGTCGTATACGCCGGTCAAGCACATCCCAAACATGCTCAACGGGTGACATGTCCGGTGAGTATGCTGGCCATGCAAGAACTGGGACATTTTCAGCTTCCAAGAACTGTGTACAGATCCTTGCAACATGGGGCCGTGCATCATCTGTCTGAGTGGCTGGTCTCAGACGATCTTGGAGGTGAACCTGCTGGATGTGGAGGTCCTGGGCTGGTGTGGTTAACACGTGGTCTGCGGTTGTGAGGCCGGTTGGATGTACTGCCATATTCTCTGAAACGCCTTTGGAGACGGCTTATGGTTGAGAAATGAACATTCAATGCACGAGCAACAGATCTGGTTGACATTCCTGCTGTCAGCATGCCAATTGCACGCTCCCTCAATGCTTGTGGCATCTGTGGCATTTTGCTGTGAGACAAAACTGCACATTCCAGGGTGGCCTTTTATTGTGGGCAGTATAAGGTACACCTGTGCACTACCCATGATGTCAGATCAGCATCTTGATGTGGCACACCTGTGAGGTGGGATGGATTATCTCAGCAAAGCAGAAGTGCTCACTATCACACATTTAGACTGATTTGTGAGAAATGTTTGAGAGAAATGGTAATATTGTGTATCTGGAATGAATTGTAGATCTTTAAGTCCATCTCATGAAAAATGGGAGCAAAAACAAAAGTGTTGCGTTTATATTTTTGTTCAGTGTATGTATATGTATACATATAGTTTTTTTTGTGTTTGTGAAAACGGGTCTTTAATCGGGGGAAACGGAGCGGGTAGAGCAGGACGGAACGCAGGCATTGACAAACTACAATGACGGACAGGGCAAACAGGTAAGACCAGGACTTAAAATAGGTCATGACTAATCAAAGTAATCGGGCAAAGCAGGAGACGATCAGGGAAGCACACGTGGGTAATCAGGGGGCGTGGCACACACGAGGAGCGGACAAGCCGGGGCATATATGTATATCTATATAAAACCTCATTAATGAGGGACAGGGAACAGAACGGACAGACAGAACTGGCACAGGGGAAGGAGCCAGGACAAGACTTGACATAAGACAGGAAAGGCAGAGAAACAGATCAGAAAGGGGGACACGGAGGGAACAGGCAGGACAAAAGGACCGGGAGTGAACGAAGGGAACATCGGGGAAAGAGGAGCAGAAGCCAGAGGGACGAGGGACAAAGAGAGGAGGGACAGAGACAGGAGGAACAAAGCGAGGGGGAGCAGAGGCAGGAGGGACAAAGACGGGAGGCCAGGGAGAGAAGGAGGGGGGAACCAAGAGGAGCCCGAGGGAGACCCAGCGGGCGACGGGAGGCAGCCGGAAGGGCTGCAGGCGGCCGGGAGGCCGGAGCCGGAGGGGCCGAGGAGACGGGGTGAGGGACAGACGCAGGGACGAAGGAGGGAGTCGGAGGGGAGACCAGGGAAGGGGACGAAGGAGCTGGAAGGGACCCTGGCGAGGGCAAGGAGAGAGGGGGAGCCGCAGCAGACGGCGACGTCCTCCGACACGCCAGAGCGGGAGGACCAGCAGGCGAATGAGGAGCCGCCGTCGGGGGGCCCGCAGGCAACCGATAAGACGCCGGAGGAGGGGACCGAGGCAGGGCGACGAGGCCGCGGAGGGGGACCCGCAGACGACAGCCGACCCGGAGGGCCAGGGACCCGCAGGTGCCGACCAAGCCCTAGCGCCGGCGAGGGAGGGCGAGCCAGGGGGCTGGGCGGGTGGGACCCCAGCCGTGCGTCTGTGTCCTCTCCCCTTATGGGACACAGACATAAGGACCTGCGGCCGGGGTCGGGCTCGTCGGGGTGAGGGTACCAGAGTCACAGGGGGAGAAGGGACTGGAGTGGGGCCAGGGACTGGAGCTGCAGGCTGCAGAGGGGAGCGCCTGCCGGGAGCTGCAGGCAGGGAAAGCGCCTCGGACGTGGGCGCGGTAGCTGCAGGCAGCGGGAGACGGCTGCTCGGGCTCTGGGGCCGCAGGGGGGCACTTTATTTATTATATAAAATAAGTGTCACACAACCGGGGTGACATGCCTTGCCTGCTTGTGGGATGAGGAAGACTCAGGGACTGGAAATGGGATTAAAACTGAAGATGTGCTCATTCCTTTGTGTATTTACAAATTTTCCTTCCGTCAGACATGAGGAGTTTGCTGCTATATTTGGCACTAATAGAGATTCTGATGCTGCTATTTTTATTGTCTATTAGTTTGTTATTATTTACAAGTTCTGTTGTGTTTTTGCATTTTTCTCTTCTGGTTAATTAACTGCTGTCTGTTTGCTGAGAAGTATGAGTGTGGTGAGTAAGACTCAGGGACTGGAAGTGGGATTACAACTAAAGATAACATGCTTATTCCTTTTTGTATTGTTTTACAAATTTCCTTCCGTCAAACATGAGGAGTTTGCTGCTATATTGTGCACTAACAGAGATTCTGATGCTGCTATTTTTATTGTTTATAAATGTGTTATTGTTTCCAAGTTTGAGTATTCAATAAATGCTAAATTGAGAAATTTTGTGTATCGTTTGTTATTATTAGTGTGATATTTTACCATGCAAATAGAGGGGAAAACGTCCAATTATCGGCCAAAAAAAATCAGCAGCATATATCGGCCATCGCCTGACCCTTGACTAGAAAAACCCATATCGGTCGACCTCTAGTAACAGTACATTCTGTCCAATTCATCCATCGAGTTAAGTCACACACCCACTTGAGGGGGCACTCCGGCAGACGTGAGGATGGGGATGTTCTTTCCGCTATAACATCCACTGCAGAAGTACATCTCGCTCCTGTTCACAGGGCTTACTTCAATGATGAAGCAGGGGCTGGTTGTCTGGACAAGAAGTTGTCCTGCTGCTGGGTCTCGGTGCCGTTTTTCCACCTAAGCTTGAAGGTGGAAATGTGTTCCAACTTGGTCCCTGGGACTGCAGCATAGCCAAACATCGCGAGCAGCGTCGGCCACACCCACCACCAGAACCATCACACCGTCCTATACACATAAAGAAGAACTAAAACATAGAGTGTTGTGACAATCTATGCGTTAATGTTTGGCAGCATAGGTGATTCATTAAAATTATACCGAAGAATGGAAAATGTGATATTTAGAATATTTTTTGCCATTTAGTAGCTATTTAAGCACTTACCCAATGCCTCAATTTGTTTTAGGTCAGTAATGTCTGAGCCAAAAGAATGAATGTATGAATTAATACAATTCACCCACTCCCACCCACACACAAATCTGAAATTCAATTTTAAGACACTTCTTATAACATTAGTGCATTAACAAAAAAGGAAAATCTTAAGAGATTCAGTAGGATTTTCTATGTTAGACTTAAGCTAATAGTTCAATAGTTTTTACATATTTCAATATACCAATTTGACTTTAATGTTGAAACAGATGCTAAAACATGGAATAATTTCATAACTAGAGAAACATGTTATTCACAAACACTAGCAAAGGTAGCTTATAGTTAAGCTTACTTAAGTCAGCAAGTCAGGCTACAGTGTGTAAGAATAGTCGTAAACGATAATTATGCTCAGTCTTACATGACAGAATAAGTAAACAGAAAATATAAAATGGCTGAAACAGCGTCATTAACGCCAGCTACAGTAGAGGCGCAGAAAAGGTGTCATGACTGAAGTAATTCCCAAACTCTGGAAGACCGTATGCGAGCCTTTTTTGCCGCGTGTTTCTCCAGAGGCTCCGGAGCTCCGCTGGTTGAGACAGCCATGTTGGTTCATGTGCAGGGGGACGAGCGGCAAATTTCTTTTTTGCAGGGTGGGTAGGTGATGTCTCATTAATATTTATGAGAGAAGTGCTACATGATTGGCCAGTGCATGCCAGTGCATGCCCTAAATGGTGCGGCACTGCATCCAAGCCTGCGGCACTCAGAGTCACAAATACAGTGGAAACCATTTGTAGTAATTACGTCTGTCTGGCTGATTTCCAACTAATTGATATTTGTATATTTATTACATGAATATAAGGTAATATAAGGTAATAGAAGAGGTATTTAATGGTTTTCCATCTGAGGATTTTGCAAAAAAACTGCAGTGCATGATGGGGTCGGACCTAAAGGCATGCCTTAACGTCCTCATCTGTATGACGACATACATCAAGACTAGGAAGGTGCATAATGTTCATGTCTGGTTGCGTTTGTTGGTCCAGAAAGTAATTCAATTTCGCCATGTAGGTTACGTTCTTAAAAACTGCTTGGATATAGCCCGATTATATGCTGTGGGCCTTTTAATTTCTTTGTTTACCAGGTAGGCTACCTTCTTTAAACTGCGTTTTGTTAGACTACATATTTAGGGAGGTCTTTATAAATTTATAGTAGTACTTCATAAATATGTGCATAGTTTTAGCCTAACCCAGCCACTTAAGGGAGAAAGCCAGCTCAACTATGGTGTCGGTCCCAAGCCCGGATTAATGGGGAGGGTTGGCGTCAAGAAATAAAGAGACTGTATCTTCACTGCATGACTGATGTCAAAATGTGTGAAATATGTGGGTTGTATTAATAAATGCATTAAAGTAGGTTAATGATTCTGTGCTGTCTAAATTGTATAGAAAATTTCTACGTATAGCCAAACAAATCTCCTCCTGTTTGAAAAGGCATAGAAAAAAGCAATTTAGCCACTAAAACTTTACAGTTTATGTGAGGGACAGTCGAATTCTCTCGTTTCTCCTCGTCAAGTTTTTTTGTGATCCTGCTCCTACACTTTGCCGGCCCCAGGAGGATGGGCTCCCCCTTTGAGTTTTGGTCCCTCCCAAGGTTTCTTCCTTCTTGGGAGTTTTTCCATCCTATCGGCGCCTATGGCTTACTCACTGGGGGCTTTGGGTGGGCATGATATAAAGCAAAGCATTTTCCCTCCCAGTTTCCTCCTCTGGTCCACATTGCAGGACCATCAGCCATCAGAAACAGTCAGACGGTCTCCTTCAGCTTCTTTAGTGTCCTTGGAAGCCAAGGCAGTTTTAGGTCTGAGAAGAGGTTTATCAGAAGGACACATATTACGTCGTTTGTCCTGAAATGTAACATGGGGAGGAAAAGTTAAGCGGTTTAGTCAGATTGGAGTCGTTTATTCAGCAGTGGCAGCGCCAGTGACTTAATGCTACAGGTGCTATAGGGGAGTGAGATTATTTAGACCGGGTGCTTTAGCTTTTCAGCTTATGTAGATGGTGTATAGAAGCACACAGCACGATAAGCTACAGCATGGATAAAATAGGATAAAATATGAAATTCTAACGTCTAGCTCACAGAGCCTCTATGTGTACTTTGAAGAAAAAATACACTACAAGTATGCTGTAAAAACCGCAAAAATGTCTTACACAATATACAGATTTTACAGATAGTTAAAGAAAAAATGAAACCAATATTTTGGGGGTGCTGTGGGGGTAACTATGGTCATTGGAGGAGGAGCTAGAGCCCCCCCCCCCAAGCTTTTCCTTGGTGCTGCCACTGTTGTTCAGATTAAAAGTAACATTGTCATTAATAAACAGTACTCTGATCAAATTTTTGCATGTACAAACACAATCAAAGTTTAACCACATGTTTAGACACAATTCACACACCTGTTACATTTCCATACAGTCATTTGATGGATGTGTAAGATCATTACCAGACCGTCTGCTGCAAACTCTACAGTTAATGAATGGCTGCAAAAACACACAGACACACAAAAACAGTATTTAAAGAGTGGTGGGCAATAAATACAGTGAGAGAAGGTGTAGTAAAGATATATCTAATGATTTAAGGCAGAGCTGCTGGAGTGCAGGGTTTAATGACACAGAACAATTTTAGAGGAAAGAGCTTCCAAAGCAGGGTCACCATAAGGCTATATTATACAAAGCAAGTTCATCTAAAAGTATGAACAACAAATCCCGTTTAACTGAACACTGCTCTGTATTAAAATACTGTCCTCCGATCAAGCTAAGTGGTCCTGTAGTTCACTATTTAAAGAGGTAAATTTAAAGGGTAATTCACACTGCACATCTACCCTGCTCTGACCAGGTTTAATTACTGGCTTTCTAATTAAAACAAGAGTTAAGTCCTGCCCTTTCACCACAAAACACCACACTGCCATTTAAGGCTGATTTCAACAATGAGTTTTAGTTAACCTGGCTCGATTGAGTTAACTCTGGGTATGTAAAACCCGCTTTGTAGTACAGCCCACAGGTCTTTAAATAAGGCCAGCTAGGGTTCATAGCTCGAAGCATAATCTACAGGTCACCCCTCAGATGATTAGCATTTGCTTCTGCCTGGTAATCCAGCCTTTAAGCCTGTAAACCTACTAAAATTTGAGAATAAGGTGAAGGAACTGGCTCTTTGAGGCCACCTATGTATTTGTTACTTTATTGTTGGCTAACTTTCCCCCGCAGGGCATCAAAAAAGTTAACATGAACCTAAATTAATTTGCTAACTGATATGTCCAATGCTCACAGTCACAGTGACTCTTTACTTACCCTCTTGTCCATGAAAATACAGTCAGCCCGATGGTCTGTTGCAGTTGACTTTGGACATTTTGTTGCTCTCAAGAGAATCTCAATGTCAATGTATTCACTGCTGATCTAAATCACATAAACACGTTATATACAAAATTGCCTACAACTGTTTTAAAGGCAATATAACAAACAATAATCACCCAAAAAATGGCAAACTGTCACAGACTTGACTGCAGCAGATTCAGAGAGAAACTGTGAGAAGGTAAAATTGACCAGGGCTGAGATATACAACCATCACTTTCATTGTGAAGAGACATTAAGCATCATATGCATTGAAATTAAAACATCAAAATCAATGTGATACTCATTAGTTCAGCTTGCAGATGATGAAAGTTTCACACTTTTGTAAACACTTTCTCAGCAGTTACCTTCGGACGGCCCTGGATGTTATAGAAATTCATGTGCTGACGGGTTCCTTGATGAGCATTTTCGACTGCGAGTTTAATGGCCGTCTTGTGAGTGCAGGGAGACTGTGGTAATCTTGCTGGGCCTCTGTGGAGATAAGCAGAGCTCCATAAGCCAAAACCAGAAGCAGCAGGCGGGTCATCTTCCTCTCAGCTTTGAAGGGAGAAGCAGGACTGAGGACACTGATCTGTGGTCCCCTTATCCAGCACGTCCAGGGGCGTGTCCTTCACTCGAAACAAACAGACCTTTGAACAACATTGGAAAACTCTTCAGGATGAATTGAGGCAGGTGGTCAAGTGGGTTTATTGTTATTTCAGCAATATACACAGTACACAGTGAAAGGAAACATTGTTCCTCCTGGACCACGGTGCAACACAAAGAAGAAAAACAGAAACAACACAAGATGACACAAGTGCGGGCAAGATAGAACTATACAGAGTGAAAGGAGCACAAACAGAGGGAGAAAGTGCAAGATAAACACAAGAGCAACAATACAATACTACAGGACAAGACAGCGCAGTCAAGAACACAGAGTGCAGCCAGAGCTAACCTGAATAGGGGCATCAAGGTTGCCAGGCAGGCAGAGAAACAGAAAATAGAGGTCTACTTCACATACAACAACCCACAGTGGGTGTGGCAGGGAATACAACACATTACAAACTTCAAAGGCAACAACACCGTCACTGTTAACAGCAACGCCCTTTTAGCAAAGGAGCTAAACAGCTTCTTTGCTCGTCTGGAGGAACACAGAGCAGACATAGCCACACTGCCCCCTCCCCCAATCTCCAGCACTCACAGACTCCCTCTGCAGGAACACCACGCGAGAAGGCACATTGCATC
>NW_026042917.1:0-78044 GCF_023856365.1 Brienomyrus brachyistius | reverse complement strand
GCGTCCTTTTCATAATTACAGGTCAGTCAGTGTTTGGGATATTTGGTATAGATATGGCACACTTTTGTTAAGGTTTCCATGTCACAAACAGAGGTTCAGCCTGCCTTGGATGTCAGCTACTCTGAGTAATAAATGCAAATGTGCCAGGCCTCACAGGTAATGGGTGTGTTTGCACAACAAAAGCAGGAGGAGGATGGGGCTGAAGACCTGCGAAAATCACAGCAGGGGTGACAAAAACCTTGGGACTCAGCAGAGAATAAAAACTCGGTAAATCTAGTGCTAATCCTAACCCTAACACTTACCCTAACCCTAATCCCAATCCTAACCATAATCCTAATGCTAATCCTAATGCTAATCCTAATCCAAACATAATTTAAATCCTAACCCTAATCCTAATCCTAATCCTAATCCTACCCAAATCCTAATCCAATCCTAATCCTAATCCTAATCCTAATCGTAATCCTAAATCTAACCCTAACCCTAACTCTAAACCCTAACCCTAACCCTACCCTAGCCTCAGTTTGCTAACGATAATTTGGGGATATAATGTTAATCAACAGGCTGTTGAAAAGTAGGAAATATGCCTATGTGTAGTTTCCTCTACTACAGGAGATCACAACTGTCATAAAAACACATGGTCATGTCTGGATATGCCATCATTTTTCTTACCCTAACATCAGTTTGCTAACCCAAACCCTAATTTGGGGCATTAATGTTAATCAATATGTCGTTGTAAAGTAGGAAATATGCTATTAAAACATGCTAAACGAAGGACTTCCGGCTATGACGGCCAGTTGAGAAGACGTGTCTCACAATGCTCTGTCTTAATTACTATAATTTGCTACTAAGAATACTGCCAATTACAAAAAAATCTGGTAGCATAGTTTTGAAGTTAATAATATAATGTCGAAGTCTGGCAAAGTGCGAAAAGAAAATAGGAAAGCGACGAAGATATCTGTTTATCGGATTTGCGTGAGACACAGAAATATAACGAATATATGTCGGAGAACGCGACCAGTGGTGTAGTAGTGAAAGCGGATGAAATATTAGCTGCCATAAATCCATGAAAACTGAATTTTCATCCAGATTTGATGGAATTATGACTGCAATAGAAAGTATGAAGGAAATGATCGACTGCAATGAATGAGTGTTGCCAGCTGAATTGTGGATATCATATGCGGAGGACGTGGTTGCTCTCTTGCAAGCTAAATTAAATCAGTTGTAGTCAAAAAAACAAGTCACTGTAGGATGAACTCGTGGATTTGGAAACCACATCTCGCTTGAAGAACTTAAGAATGGTAGGCCTTCCGGAAGGTGACGAGGGACGAGACGCATGCTCCTTTTTGGAGAAGTGGATTCCAGAGGTGTTGTATGCTGTGACGTTACAGTCCTCAGGTATTATCGAAAGGGCGCACAGCATTGGACCCATGAAGGACTCCAAGGCGCCGCCGTGAACGCTAATAATGAGGTTTCTGAACTACAAGGATAAACAAGCGGTCATCGTGGTATCGATTGTATGAAGTCAGGAAGAAGAGCAGGACCAGACGGTTTCCCAATATATGTGTATAAAAAATGGAAAAGTAAACTGCTAACTCCTCATGAAAATGTTCCTTGAGACATTTCAGGAAGGTAGTTTCACAACCTCTATGAATAATGATCTAATTACCTTATTGCCAAAAACAGGTAAATCCTCTAACAAATGTGAAAATAAGTTAAGTTTGTTATATTCTGACCTTAAGATAATATGTAAACTTTAGGCAAAAATGGTTACAAAAATTATTGCCAAACATTATTAATAAAGATCAAAATGGATTTATAATGGGAAGACAGGGATTCCACAATGTAAGAAGTGTAATAAACATTATTCGAGCTACTAATGCGATTTCAGATTCAGCAGTCCTATCATTAGATACCGAAAAGGACTTTTCAGTGTTTTAGAAAGATTTGGACTTGGAGATAGCTTCAAGAAATGGGTTAAAGTAATATACAACAACTCAACCGTAGATATTTTGGCTAATAGAAATATTTCAAAACCAATAAAAATTAATAAAGGTTGTCGACAGGGTTGCCCACTCTGACCTTTGTTGTTTACGCTAGCAATTGAACCTCTTGCAATTGGAATAAGTTCAAATCAGCAAATTTGTGGAATAGGACAGACAGAACGCAGAATATCCATGTATGCTGACGATTTCATACTATTCGTCAAAATTAAGTAATTCAGTTCCGGCTGTGCTGCAGCTAATTAAAACGTTTGGTTATATTTCTGGTTTATAGGGTAAACAACACAAAATCTTCTACAATTCTGCTAATTCCAATGAATGAAGAAATCCAGTTTTGGAGGAAAATGTTTAATGTTGTTGATCAGTTTAAATTCTTGGGATTACAGATTTTGCCAAGATTGGAAAATATTGTTGATTCCAACTATGAACTTTTAATGGAAGAATTTAATGAATCAATTGATAGACGGATGCCACTTCCAGTATCTGTAATTGGGAAAGTTAATATTTAATTATATTAATATTATATTTAAATGAACATACTACCCAAACTACTTTATTTATTTCAAAATATTCCCTTATCGCCTCCTTCAGGATTGTTTTCAAAGGTCAAACCCATGTTTGTCAGATTTATATGGAACAATAGGAAGGCAAGACTTCGTTTATATTTGTTTTATTTACCATTTGACAGTGGAGGTTAAAAATGTCCAAATACATTGTGGTACTACTGGGCAGCACAACTGACGTCTAATATGTTCTATTTTTCTGCAAATGAGTCGCCGCATTGGATAGAAATGGAATCTCATAATCTAACCCTAACTTTTCCCTCATATACATATTCGGACACAAAAAAATTACGGGAAAGAACTAAAAATCGAATTGTAAGACATATTAATAGATATAGTATGCTGTATAAAAATATTTAAATGACTCTCATTCATTATCTCAATATAGTCCAAGATGGGTGAATCAGTTCTTTGTACCAGGAAGAGCGAATGCAATGTTCAAACTGTGCGAATCGAAGGGACTTAAAATGATCTCTGTTTGACGTAATGTGATTTTATGTTGTCTTTTGAGGCGTTGAAGTTTAAATTTACTCTTAATAGGAAACATTTTTTTCAAATACCTCCAGCTGAGATGCTTCGTTAAAGTCAAGATAATGCTCTTAGTTGGCCTTCACTTTCATTTTTAGAAAAAATTATGATAAAGGATAATCTGATAAAAGGTATTATATCTGAATTTTATGAATTGCTAACAGCTTACTCACCTGAGAATTCACAATATAAGTTGAATGCATGTAAGGAAGTTTCAGAAGAAGATTGAATGAAGCTTGTACTAAAGTTCACACAATGTCGATTAATTCACGGCTTAAATTTATACAGTATAAATGGGTAATGCGGAAGTATATAACACCGGTTGAATTAAACAGATAAAGACATACCAGACATATGCAGATAATGTAAGGAAGTTATAGGAAGTTTGTTTCACTGTATTTGGCAATGCAAAACTATTCAAATATTTTGGGAAAATATAAAGTCATAATTGAAAAGATAATTTTAAAGCAATTTGTACTGGACCCTAAGCTTTTTCTGCTGGGATTATACCTAGAGAAACAGAATTATAGTAGAAGTGAACAAATATTTATCGACCTCATTGTGCTTTATGCAAAAAAATGTATAGCTCTGTTATGGACTAAGATGCACAGACCAAGTACTAATCAGTGGATAAGACAGATGTTGTCGAGTCTTCCATTCGAAAAGATAACGCAAAGGCCAAACAATATGTATTTGAAAGTATATGGAGTCCGTTCATTATCTATATTAAAGAATTGGATTTAATGGATAATGAAGTGGATGTCTAATCTTAACGGACAAAATCAGTTCCGACCTCAAAGATTGATAAAATGTTTAACATATTTGTTTCATTTAGTATTCAGTAGGATTATAAAAGCCAACTTTGAATTGATTACCATGGGCAGAAACAGGAGTAATATTCTTGTTTAGTGTTGTTTTGTTTTTCTTTTTTCTCTTTTCTCTTTTTTTTATCCCTCAAGAGTAAATGCAGCAATCTTATGTTTGTATGATATTTGGAAAACTGCACAATTGTAAAAGGCTTCAATGTGCCTTATATTTCAATGTGTTTAAAAAATGAAAATAAAATAAAAAATTATTGTAGACAAAAACATGCTAAACTATGGTTTCCAATCCTACAGTTGAGATGACCAGTCATAAAAACACATGTTAATGTCTGAATATTCCACAATTTTTCTAACCCTAAGCCTAGCCTCAGTTTCTAATGCTAATTTGTGGCCTAAATGTTAAAAACAGGCTGTTGAAAAGTAGGAAATATGCTATTTAATCATACTAAACTGTGGTTTCTATCCTACAGGGGAGCTGATTTAGATTCATAAACCCATGGCTAAACTTAATCAAGTAATGGTTTAAATTCCACGCTAATGATTTTCCATCATAAGGACTTTTCCACCAAGACTTTTACATATCATGAGATTCTGACAGTTTAATGAAATCATGGCTTAAATTCATGACGGAATGAATTAATATAACAAGAGAATGACTTACCATCGAGTAATCATCTCGTGTTTCCTTGCAATGAAGTCATACTCATATGAAGAAATCTTCACAGTTTCATGAAATTATGGCTAAATTCAAGGAATCAAGGAATAACTTAATATCACGACAATGACTTTCCATCAAGGAAACATTTGAGACTTTTTTATATCATGACATTTTGACTCAGTTTCATGAAACCATGGCTTAATTTCATGACGGAATTAATTATCACAAATGACTTACCATCGAGTAAAACTCTCAAATTTCCGTTCAATGAAGACTGCTTCATATTATGAAATTCTGAGGTAGTTTTTTGAATCCATGGCTAAATTTCATCGAGTAATGGTTTAATTTCACGAGAATGACTTTCCATCATAAGGACTTCTTCATGGATTCACTGTTTCAAGAAACCATGGCAAAATTTAATCAAGGAATAGCATAATTTCAAAAGAGAAAGATTTTCCATCAAGGAAACATCTCATGTTTCCTTGGATTTGAGACTTCTTCAATCTTGAAATCTCTACTTCGTTTCATGAAACCATGGCTTAATTTCATGACGGAATTACAATATTAGAAGAGAATGACTTACAATCTAGTAAACATCTCATGTTTCCTTGTAATGAAGACTTCTACACATCATGAAATTCAGAGGTAGTATCATGAAACCACGACTTAATTTCATGACGGAATGAATTAATATCACAAGTGAATGACTTTCCATCGAGTAAGGATCTCATGTTGAAGATCAATGTTTCAATGAAATCATTACGTAGTTTTATGAAACCATGGCAAAATTTCTTCGATGAAAATTTCACGAAATAGACTTTCCATCAAGGAAACATCTCATTTGTCCTTGGAATGAAGACTTCTTCATATCATGAAATTCTGACAGTTTCATGAAACCATGGCTTAATTTCGTGACGGAAAGAATATTACTTAAGCTGACCCTCACTAAAGCGGCATGGTGTCAGTTTCAAACCTCACTTTATATACATGACTTTTTTTTAACAATTTAAAGGCACAAGTTAGTTTACGTCATAACCAACCCACGTTTGCTAGATTAATGGCAGAAAATTAGCCAAAGCCAGGCATCTGGTCCACAAGGGTTGCACTCAATCACTGATGTGTTTATGGTGTAAACATGCTATAAACTCATTTATTCAATTATTTTCGTTAAGAGCTCGTTTTGCTTGCAAGTTGGAGGATTGCACTGCAGTGCATGACAATCTTTCATTTTGAATGCAGGAGCACGAGGGAAGTGACGCAGGATATGTTCGGAGGGAAAATGAATGAAACAAGTGTTTCTTGTTACCAAAGAATTAATTTGCATGAAATTACATAACAAAGTATAGCACGTTATCATAATATTAGATTGTCTGAAATAACTTTACAACATCCCCACCCAAAGCCCCAAGTGAGTAAGCCATAGGCGACAATGGTAAGAAAAAACTCACTAGAAGGAAAAAACCTTGGAAGTCACCAGACTCAAAGGGGAAGCTCAAACCTCCAGGAGTCGGCAGGGATATTCAAAAACACACACACCAGATTATCTGCTGTAGTTTTCTTCTACATATACTATTCAGTGGTGCAGTGGTTCGCACTATTGCCTCACACCTCTGGGAACATTCATGCATTTTCTGAAGCCGCTTCTCCTGTTCAGGGTTGTGGGGATCAATTTGCCTTTTAGAACAGGTGGTAGGTGGATCACAGAAGCTACAGACACGAGGCAGTGAACAACCCAGGAAGAGGCACCAACGTATCACAAAGCAGGCTCAAACACCAGACACACAGTTCATTCACAAACTCACACATGTAGTGTAAACCTATCTTTATGGGGCCCGCTCATTCACTTCTATGGGACAAATGCTAACGCTAACTATGACTAGCTTAACACCTACCCTGCCCTAACTATAACCTTAACTAACCGAGATAGTTTTTTGCATTGTGTTACATTTTTAGTTTTTTCATAGTAGATTCTGAATCTGGGAGGCTCTGTACACCTAGATCAAAAGATTCAGCCTGATCTGAGCATGCTAAAGCGATTTACATGCTAACACGCTAATCGCATGCTATGGCATTTAACATGCTAACACGCTAATATATTAACACGCTAATATGCTAATATGCTAATATGCTAATATGCTAATATGCTAATATGCGAAAATGCTAATACGCTAATATGCTAACACGCTATGCTAATATGCTAATATGCTAATATGCTAATATGCTAATATGCTATGCTAATATGCTAATATGCTAATACGCTAATATGCTAATATGCTATGCTAATTTGCTAATATGCTAATATGCTAATACGCTAATATGCTAACACGCTATGCTAATATGCTAATATGCTAATATGCTAATATTCTAATATGCTAATTTGCTAATATGCTAATATGCTATGCTAATTTGCTATGCTAATTTGCTAATATGCTAATACGCTAATATGCTAACACGCTATGCTAATATGCTAATATGCTAATATGCTAATATGCTAATATGCTAATGAGCTAATATGCTAACACGCTATGCAAATATGCTAATATGCTAATAGTCTAATATGCTAATATGCTAATATGCTAATATGCTAATATGCTAATATGCTAATATGCTATGCTAATATGCTATGCTAATATGCTAATATGCTAATACGCTAATATGCTAACACGCTATGCTAATATGCTAATATGCTAATATGCTAATATGCTAATATGCTAATATGCTAATATGCTAATATGCTAATATGCTAATATGCTATGCTAATATGCTAATATGCTAATATGCTAATATGCTAATACGCTAATATGCTATGCTAATATGCTAATATGCTAATATGAAATTATGCTAATATGCTAATATGCTAATATGCTAATATACTATGCTAATACGCTAATATGCTAACACGCTATGCTAATATGCTAATATGCTAATATGCTAATATGCTAATACGCTAATATGCTAATATGCTATGCTAATTTGCTAATATGCTAATATGCTAATACGCTAATATGTTAACACGCTATGCTAATATGCTAATATGCTAATATGCTAATATGCTATGCTAATGTGCTAATATGCTAATATGCTAATACGCTAATATGCTAACACGCTATGCTAATATGCTAATATGCTAATATGCTAATATGCTAATATGCTAATATGCTAATTTGCTAATATGCTAATATGCTATGCTAATTTGCTATGCTAATATGCTAATATGCTAATATGCTAACACGCTATGCTAATATGCTAATATGCTAATATGCTAATATGCTAATATGCTAATGAGCTAATATGCTAACACGCTATGCAAATATGCTAATATGCTAATATTCTAATATGCTAATATGCTAATATGCTAATATGCTATGCTAATATGCTATGCTAATATGCTAATATGCTAATACGCTAATATGCTAACACGCTATGCTAATATGCTAATATGCTAATATGCTAATATGCTAATATGCTAATACGCTAATATGCTAACACGCTATGCTAATATGCTAATATGCTAATATGCTAATATGCTAATATGCTATGCTAATATGCTAATATGCTAATATGCTATGCTAATATGCTAATATGCTAATATGCTAATATGCTAATATGCTAATACGCTAATATGCTAATATGCTAATATGCTAATATGCTAATATGGTAATATGCTAATATACTATGCTAATACGCTAATATGATAACACGCTATGCTAATATGCTAATATGCTAATACGCTAATATGCTAATATGCTAATATGCTAATATGCTAACATGCTAATATGCTATGCTAATATGCTAATATGCTAATATGCTAATATGCTAATACGCTAATATGCTAACACGCTATGCTAATATGCTAATATGCTAATATGCTAATATGCTATGCTAATATACTAATATGCTAATATGCTAATATGCTATGCTAATATGCTAATATGCTAATATGCTAATATGCTTTGCTAATATGCTAATATGCTAATATGCTAATATGCTAATATGCTATGCTAATATGCTAATATGCTACTATGCTAATATGCTATGCTAATATGCTAATATGCTAATATGCTAATATGCTAATATGCTATGCTAATATGCTAATATGCTAATATGCTAATATGCTATGTTAATATGCTAATATGCTATGCTAATATGCTAATATGCTAATATTCTAATATGCTAATATGCTAATATGCTAATATGCTAATATGCTATGCTAATATGCTAATATGCTAATATGCTAATATGCTAATATGCTATGCTAATATGCTAATATGCTAATATGCTAATATGCTAATATGCTAATATGCTATGCTAATATGCTAATATGCTAATATGCTAATATGCTATGCTAATACGCTAATATGCTAATATGCTAATATGCTAATATGCTAATATGCTAATATGCTATGCTAATATGCTAATATGCTAATATGCTAATATGCTATGCTAATATGCTAATATGCTAATATGCTAATATGTTAATAAGCTAACACGCTATGCTAATATGCTAATATGCTAATATGTTAATAAGCTAATATGCTAATATGCTAATATGCTAATATGCTAATATGCTAAAATGCTATGCTAATATGCTAATATGCTAATATGCTAATATGCTATGCTAATATGCTAATATGCTAATATGCTAATACGCTAACACGCTATACTAATATGCTAATATGCTAATATGCTAATATGCTATGCTAATATGCTAATATGCTAATATGCTATATGCTAATATGCTAATATGCTAATATGCTATGCTAATATGCTAATATGCTAATATGCTAATATGCTAATATGCTATGCTAATATACTAATATGCTAATATGCTAATATGCTAATATGCTAATGTGCTAATATGCTAACACGCTATGCTAATATGCTAATATGCTAATATGCTAATATGCTATGCTAATATGTAATATGCTAATATGCTAATATGCTAATATGCTATGCTAATATGCTAATATGCTAATATGCTAATATGCTAATATGCTATGCTAATATGCTAATATGCTAATATGCTAATATGCTATGCTAATATGCTAATATGCTATGCTAATATGCTAATATGCTATGCTAATATGCTAATATGCTAATATGCTAATATGCTAATATGATATGCTAATATGCTAATATGCTAATATGCTAATATGCTAATATGTTAATATGCTAATATGCTAACACGCTATGCTAATATGCTAATATGCTAATATGCTAATATGCTAATATGCTATGCTAATATGCTAATATGCTAATATGCTAATATGCTATGCTAATATGCTAATATGCTAATATGCTAATATGCTAATATGCTATGCTAATATGCTAATATGCTAATATGCTAATATGCTAATATGCAAATATGCTAATATGCTATGCTAATATGCTAATATGCTATGCTAATATGCTAATATGCTAATATGCTAATATGCTAATATGCTATGCTAATATGCTAATATGCTAATATGCTAATATGCTAATATGCTATGCTAATATGCAATGCTAATATGCTAATATGCTAATACGCTAACACGCTATGCTAATATGCTAATATGCTATGCTAATATGCTAATTTGTTAATATGCTAATATGCTAATATGCTAATATGCTAATATGCTATGCTAATATGCTAATATGCTAATATGCTAATATGCTATGCTAATATGCTAATACGCTAACACGCTATGCTAATATGCTAATATGCTAATATGATAATATGCTAATATGCTATGCTAATATGCTAATATGCTAATATGCTAATATGCTAATATGCTAATATGCTATGCTAATATGCTAATATGCTAATATGCTATGCTAACATGCTAATATGTTAATATGCTAATATGCTAATATGCTAATATGCTAATATGCTAATACGCTAATATGCTAACACGCTATGCTAATATGCTAATATGCTAATATGCTAATATGCTATGCTAATATACTAATATGCTAATATGCTAATATGCTATGCTAATATGCTAATATGCTAATATGCTAATATGCTTTGCTAATATGCTAATATGCTAATATGCTAATATGCTAATATGCTATGCTAATATGCTAATATGTTACTATGCTAATATGCTATGCTAATATGCTAATATGCTAATATGCTAATATGCTAATATGCTATGCTAATATGCTAATATGCTAATATGCTAATATGCTAATATGCTATGTTAATATGCTAATATGCTATGCTAATATGCTAATATGCTAATATTCTAATATGCTAATATGTTAATATGCTAATATGCTAATATGCTATGCTAATATGCTAATATGCTAATATGCTATGCTAATATGCTAATATGCTAATATGCTAATATGCTAATATGCTAATATGCTATGCTAATATGCTAATATGCTAATATGCTAATATGCTATGCTAATATGCTAATATGCTAATATGCTAATATGCTATGCTAATACGCTAATATGCTAATATGCTAATATGCTATGCTAATATGCTAATATGCTAATATGCTAATATGTTAATAAGCTAACACGCTATGCTAATATGCTAATATGCTATGCTAATATGCTAATATGCTAATATGCTAATATGCTAATATGCTAATATGCTAAAATGCTATGCTAATATGCTAATATGCTAATATGCTAATATGCTAATATGCTATGCTAATATGCTAATACGCTAACACGCTATACTAATATGCTAATATGCTAATATGCTAATATGCTATGCTAATATGCTAATATGCTAATATGCTATATGCTAATATGCTAATATGCTAATATGCTATGCTAATATGCTAATATGCTAATATGCTATATGCTAATATGCTAATATGCTAATATGCTATGCTAATATGCTAATATGCTAATATGCTAATATGCTAATATGCTATGCTAATATACTAATATGCTAATATGCTAATATGCTAATATGCTAATGTGCTAATATGCTAACACGCTATGCTAATATGCTAATATGCTAATATGCTAATATGCTAATATGCTATGCTAATATGTAATATGCTAATATGCTAATATGCTAATATGCTATGCTAATATGCTAATATGCTAATATGCTAATATGCTAATATGCTAATATGCTATGCTAATATGCTAATATGCTAATATGCTAATATGCTATGCTAATATGCTAATATGCTATGCTAATATGCTAATATGCTATGCTAATATGCTAATATGCTAATATGCTAATATGCTAATATGATATGCTAATATGCTAATATGCTAATATGCTAATATGCTAATATGTTAATATGCTAATATGCTAACACGCTATGCTAATATGCTAATATGCTAATATGCTAATATGCTAATATGCTATGCTAATATGCTAATATGCTAATATGCTAATATGCTATGCTAATATGCTAATATGCTAATATGCTAATATGCTATGCTAATATGCTAATATGCTAATATGCTAATATGCTAATATGCAAATATGCTAACATGCTATGCTAATATGCTAATATGCTATGCTAATATGCTAATATGCTAATATGCTAATATGCTAATATGCTATGCTAATATGCTAATATGCTAATATGCTAATATGCTAATATGCTATGCTAATATGCAATGCTAATATGCTAATATGCTAATACGCTAACACGCTATGCTAATATGCTAATATGCTATGCTAATATGCTAATTTGTTAATATGCTAATATGCTAATATGCTAATATGCTAATATGCTATGCTAATATGCTAATATGCTAATATGCTAATATGCTATGCTAATATGCTAATACGCTAACACGCTATGCTAATATGCTAATATGCTAATATGATAATATGCTAATATGCTATGCTAATATGCTAATATGCTAATATGCTAATATGCTAATATGCTAATATGCTATGCTAATATGCTAATATGCTAATATGCTATGCTAACATGCTAATATGTTAATATGCTAATATGCTAATATGCTAATATGCTATGCTAATATGCTAATATGCTAATATGCTAATATGCTAATATGCTAATATGCTATGCTAATATGCTATGCTAATATGCTAATATGTTAATATGCTATGCTAATATGCTAATATGCTGATATGCTAATATGCTAATATGCTATGCTAATATGCTAATATGCTAATATGCTAATATGCTATGCTAATATGCTAATATGTTAATATGCTAATATGCTAATATGCTAATATGCTAACACGCTATGCTAATATGCTAATATGCTAATATGCTAATATGCTAATATGCTATGCTAATATGCTAATATGTTAATATGCTAATATGCTAATATGCTATGCTAATATGCTAATATGCTAATATGCTAATATGCTAATACGCTAATATGCTAACACGCTATGCTAATATGCTAATATGCTAATATGCTAATATGCTAATATGCTAATATGCTATGCTAATATGCTAATATGCTATGCTAATATGCTAATATGCTAATACGCTAACACGCTATGCTAATATGCTAATATGCTATGCTAATATGCTAATATGCTAATATGCTAATATGCTAATATGCTATGCTAATATGGTAATACGCTAACACGCTATGCTAATATGCTAATATGCTAATATGCTAATATGCTATGCTAATATGCTAATATGCTAATATGCTAATATGCTAATATGCTATGCTAATATGCTAATATGCTAATATGCTAATATGCTAATATGCTAACACGCTATGCTAATATGCTAATATGCTAATATGCTATGCTAATTTGCTATGCTAATATGCTATGCTAATATGCTAATATGCTAATATGCTAATATGCTATGCTAATATGCTAATATGCTAATATGCTAATATGCTAATATGTTATGCTAATATGCTATGCTAATATGCTAATATGCTAATATGCTATGCTAATATACTAATATGCTAATATGCTAATATGCTAATATGCTATGCTAATATGCTAATATGCTAATATGCTAATATGCTAATATGCTATGCTAATATGCTAATATGCTAATATGCTAATATGCTAATATGCTATGCTAATATGCTAATATGCTAATATGCTAATATGCTAATATGCTATGCTAATATGCTAATATGCTAATATGCTAATATGCTAATATGCTAACACGCTATGCTAATATGCTAATATGCTAATATGCTAATATGCTAATATGCTATGCTAATATGCTAATATGCTAATATGCTAATATGCTATGCTAATATGCTAATATGCTAATATGCTAATATGCTAATATGTAATGCTAATATGTTAATACGCTAACACGCTATGCTAATATGCTAATATGCTAATATGCTAATATGCTAATATGCTATGCTAATATGCTAATATGCTAATATGCTAATATGCTATGCTAATATGCTATGCTAATATGCTAATATGCTAATATGCTAATATGCTATGCTAATATGCTAATATGCTAATATGCTAATATGCTAACACACTATGCTAATATGCTAATATGCTAATATGCTAATATGATAATATGCTAACACGCTATGCTAATATGCTAATATGTTAATATGCTAATATGCTATGCTAATATGCTAATATGCTAATATGCTAATATGCTAACACGCTATGCTAATATGCTATGTTAATATGCTAATATGCTATGCTAATATGCTAATATGCTAATATGCTAATATGCTATGCTAATATGCTAATATGCTAATATGCTAATATGCTAATATGCTAATATGCTATGCTAATATGCTAATATGCTAATATGCTAATATGCTAATATGCTATGCTAATATGCTAATATGCTAATATGCTAATATGCTATGCTAATACGCTAATATGCTAATATGCTAATATGCTAATATGCTAATATGCTATGCTAATATGCTAATATGCTAATATGCTAATATGCTATGCTAATATGCTAATATGCTAATATGCTAATATGTTAATAAGCTAACACGCTATGCTAATATGCTAATATGCTATGCTAATATGCTAATATGCTAATATGCTAATATGCTAATATGCTAATATGCTAATATGCTAAAATGCTATGCTAATATGCTAATATGCTAATATGCTAATATGCTATGCTAATATGCTAATATGCTAATATGCTAATACGCTAACACGCTATACTAATATGCTAATATGCTAATATGCTAATATGCTAATATGCTATGCTAATATGCTAATATGCTAATATGCTATATGCTAATATGCTAATATGCTAATATGCTATGCTAATATGCTAATATGCTAATATGCTAATATGCTAATATGCTATGCTAATATACTAATATGCTAATATGCTAATATGCTAATATGCTAATGTGCTAATATGCTAACACGCTATGCTAATATGCTAATATGCTAATATACTAATATGCTAATATGCTATGCTAATATGTAATATGCTAATATGCTAATATGCTAATATGCTATGCTAATATGCTAATATGCTAATATGCTAATATGCTAATATGCTATGCTAATATGCTAATATGCTAATATGCTAATATGCTATGCTAATATGCTAATATGCTATGCTAATATGCTAATATGCTATGCTAATATGCTAATATGCTAATATGCTAATATGCTAATATGATATGCTAATATGCTAATATGCTAATATGCTAATATGCTAATATGTTAATATGCTAATATGCTAACACGCTATGCTAATATGCTAATATGCTAATATGCTAATATGCTAATATGCTATGCTAATATGCTAATATGCTAATATGCTAATATGCTATGCTAATATGCTAATATGCTAATATGCTAATATGCTATGCTAATATGCTAATATGCTAATATGCTAATATGCTAATATGCAAATATGCTAATATGCTATGCTAATATGCTAATATGCTATGCTAATATGCTAATATGCTAATATGCTAATATGCTAATATGCTATGCTAATATGCTAATATGCTAATATGCTAATATGCTAATATGCTATGCTAATATGCAATGCTAATATGCTAATATGCTAATACGCTAACACGCTATGCTAATATGCTAATATGCTATGCTAATATGCTAATTTGTTAATATGCTAATATGCTAATATGCTAATATGCTAATATGCTATGCTAATATGCTAATATGCTAATATGCTAATATGCTATGCTAATATGCTAATACGCTAACACGCTATGCTAATATGCTAATATGCTAATATAATATGCTAATATGCTATGCTAATATGCTAATATGCTAATATGCTAATATGCTAATATGCTAATATGCTATGCTAATATGCTAATATGCTAATATGCTATGCTAACATGCTAATATGTTAATATGCTAATATGCTAATATGCTAATATGCTAATATGCTAATACGCTAATATGCTAACACGCTATGCTAATATGCTAATATGCTAATATGCTAATATGCTATGCTAATATACTAATATGCTAATATGCTAATATGCTATGCTAATATGCTAATATGCTAATATGCTAATATGCTTTGCTAATATGCTAATATGCTAATATGCTAATATGCTAATATGCTATGCTAATATGCTAATATGCTACTATGCTAATATGCTATGCTAATATGCTAATATGCTAATATGCTAATATGCTAATATGCTATGCTAATATGCTAATATGCTAATATGCTAATATGCTAATATGCTAATATGCTATGCTAATATGCTAATATGCTACTATGCTAATATGCTATGCTAATATGCTAATATGCTAATATGCTAATATGCTAATATGCTATGCTAATATGCTAATATGCTAATATGCTAATATGCTATGTTAATATGCTAATATGCTATGCTAATATGCTAATATGCTAATATTCTAATATGCTAATATGCTAATATGCTAATATGCTAATATGCTATGCTAATATGCTAATATGCTAATATGCTAATATGCTAATATGCTATGCTAATATGCTAATATGCTAATATGCTAATATGCTAATATGCTATGCTAATATGCTAATATGCTAATATGCTAATATGCTAATATGCTATGCTAATATGCTAATATGCTAATATGCTAATATGCTATGCTAATACGCTAATATGCTAATATGCTAATATGCTATGCTAATATGCTAATATGCTAATATGCTAATATGCTAATATGTTAAGCTAACACGCTATGCTAATATGCTAATATGCTATGCTAATATGCTAATATGCTAATATGCTAATATGCTAATATGCTAAAATGCTATGCTAATATGCTAATATGCTAATATGCTAATATGCTAATATGCTATGCTAATATGCTAATACGCTAACACGCTATACTAATATGCTAATATGCTAATATGCTAATATGCTATGCTAATATGCTAATATGCTAATATGCTATATGCTAATATGCTAATATGCTAATATGCTATGCTAATATGCTAATATGCTAATATGCTATATGCTAATATGCTAATATGCTAATATGCTAATATGCTAATATGCTACGCTAATATGCTAATATGCTAATATGCTAATATGCTAATATGCTATGCTAATATACTAATATGCTAATATGCTAATATGCTAATATGCTAATGTGCTAATATGCTAACATGCTAATATGCTAATATGCTAATATGCTATGCTAATATGTAATATGCTAATATGCTAATATGCTAATATGCTATGCTAATATGCTAATATGCTAATATGCTAATATGCTAATATGCTATGCTAATATGCTAATATGCTAATATGCTAATATGCTATGCTAATATGCTAATATGCTATGCTAATATGCTAATATGCTATGCTAATATGCTAATATGCTAATATGCTAATATGCTAATATGATATGCTAATATGCTAATATGCTAATATGCTAATATGCTAATATGTTAATATGCTAATATGCTAACACGCTATGCTAATATGCTAATATGCTAATATGCTAATATGCTAATATGCTATGCTAATATGCTAATATGCTAATATGCTAATATGCTATGCTAATATGCTAATATGCTAATATGCTAATATGCTATGCTAATATGCTGATATGCTAATATGCTAATATGCTAATATGCTAATATGCTAATATGCTAATATGCTATGCTAATATGCTAATATGTTAATATGCTAATATGCTAATATGCTATGCTAATATGCTAATATGCTAATATGCTAATATGCTAATACGCTAATATGCTAACACGCTATGCTAATATGCTAATATGCTAATATGCTAATATGCTAATATGCTAATATGCTATGCTAATATGCTAATATGCTATGCTAATATGCTAATATGCTAATACGCTAACACGCTATGCTAATATGCTAATATGCTATGCTAATATGCTAATATGCTAATATGCTAATATGCTAATATGCTATGCTAATATGGTAATACGCTAACACGCTATGCTAATATGCTAATATGCTAATATGCTAATATGCTATGCTAATATGCTAATATGCTAATATGCTAATATGCTAATATGCTATGCTAATATGCTAATATGCTAATATGCTAATATGCTAATATGCTAACACGCTATGCTAATATGCTAATATGTTAATATGCTATGCTAATTTGCTATGCTAATATGCTATGCTAATATGCTAATATGCTAATATGCTAATATGCTATGCTAATATGCTAATATGCTAATATGCTAATATGCTATGCTAATATGCTATGCTAATATGCTAATATGCTAATATGCTATGCTAATATACTAATATGCTAATATGCTAATATGCTAATATGCTAATATGCTAATATGCTATGCTAATATGCTAATATGCTAATATGCTAATATGCTAATATGCTAATATGCTAATATGCTATGCTAATATGCTAATATGCTAATATGCTAATATGCTAATATGCTAATATGCTAATATGCTATGCTAATATGCTAATATGCTAATATGCTAATATGCTAATATGCTAACACGCTATGCTAATATGCTAATATGCTAATATGCTAATATGCTAATATGCTATGCTAATATGCTAATATGCTAATATGCTAATATGCTATGCTAATATGCTAATATGCTAATATGCTAATATGCTAATATGTAATGCTAATATGTTAATACGCTAACACGCTATGCTAATATGCTAATATGCTAATATGCTAATATGCTAATATGCTAATATGCTATGCTAATATGCTAATATGCTAATATGCTAATATGCTATGCTAATATGCTATGCTAATATGCTAATATGCTAATATGCTAATATGCTAATATGCTATGCTAATATGCTAATATGCTAATATGCTAATATGCTAACACGCTATGCTAATATGCTAATATGCTAATATGCTAATATGATAATATGCTAACACGCTATGCTAATATGCTAATATGTTAATATGCTAATATGTTAATATGCTAATATGCTATGCTAATATGCTAATATGCTAATATGCTAATATGCTAACACGCTATGCTAATATGCTATGTTAATATGCTAATATGCTATGCTAATATGCTAATATGCTAATATGCTAATATGCTATGCTAATATGCTAATATGCTAATATGCTAATATGCTAATATGCTATGCTAATATGCTAATATGCTAATATGCTAATATGCTATGCTAATATACTAATATGCTAATATGCTAATATGCTATGCTAATACGCTAATATGCTAATATGCTAATATGCTAATATGCTAATATGCTAATATGCTATGCTAATATGCTAATATGCTAATATGCTAATATGCTAATATGCTATGCTAATATGCTAATATGCTAATATGCTATGTTAATAAGCTAACACGCTATGCTAATATGCTAATATGCTATGCTAATATGCTAATATGCTAATATGCTAATATGCTAATATGCTAATATGCTAAAATGCTATGCTAATATGCTAATATGCTAATATGCTAATATGCTATGCTAATATGCTAATATGCTAATATGTTAATACGCTAACACGCTATACTAATATGCTAATATGCTAATATGCTAATATGCTAATATGCTATGCTAATATGTAATATGCTAATATGCTAATATGCTAATATGCTATGCTAATATGCTAATATGCTAATATGCTAATATGCTAATATGCTATGCTAATATGCTAATATGCTAATATGCTAATATGCTATGCTAATATGCTAATATGCTATGCTAATATGCTAATATGCTATGCTAATATGCTAATATGCTAATATGCTAATATGCTAATATGATATGCTAATATGCTAATATGCTAATATGCTAATATGCTAATATGTTAATATGCTAATATGCTAACACGCTATGCTAATATGCTAATATGCTAATATGCTAATATGCTAATATGCTATGCTAATATGCTAATATGCTAATATGCTAATATGCTATGCTAATATGCTAATATGCTAATATGCTAATATGCTATGCTAATATGCTAATATGCTAATATGCTAATATGCTAATATGCAAATATGCTAATATGCTATGCTAATATGCTAATATGCTATGCTAATATGCTAATATGCTAATATGCTAATATGCTAATATGCTATGCTAATATGCTAATATGCTAATATGCTAATATGCTAATATGCTATGCTAATATGCAATGCTAATATGCTAATATGCTAATACGCTAACACGCTATGCTAATATGCTAATATGCTATACTAATATGCTAATTTGTTAATATGCTAATATGCTAATATGCTAATATGCTAATATGCTATGCTAATATGCTAATATGCTAATATGCTAATATGCTATGCTAATATGCTAATACGCTAACACGCTATGCTAATATGCTAATATGCTAATATGATAATATGCTAATATGCTATGCTAATATGCTAATATGCTAATATGCTAATATGCTAATATGCTAATATGCTATGCTAATATGCTAATATGCTAATATGCTATGCTAACATGCTAATATGTTAATATGCTAATATGCTAATATGCTAATATGCTAATATGCTAATACGCTAATATGCTAATACGCTAATATGCTAACACGCTATGCTAATATGCTAATATGCTAATATGCTAATATGCTATGCTAATATACTAATATGCTAATATGCTAATATGCTATGCTAATATGCTAATATGCTAATATGCTAATATGCTTTGCTAATATGCTAATATGCTAATATGCTAATATGCTAATATGCTATGCTAATATGCTAATATGCTACTATGCTAATATGCTATGCTAATATGCTAATATGCTAATATGCTAATATGCTAATATGCTAATATGCTATGCTAATATGCTAATATGCTAATATGCTAATATGCTATGTTAATATGCTATGCTAATATGCTAATATGCTAATATTCTAATATGCTAATATGCTAATATGCTAATATGCTAATATGCTAATATGCTAATATGCTATGCTAATATGCTAATATGCTAATATGCTAATATGCTAATATGCTAAGCTAATATGCTAATATGCTAATATGCTAATATGCTAATATGCTATGCTAATATGCTAATATGCTAATATGCTAATATGCTATGCTAATACGCTAATATGCTAATATGCTAATATGCTAATATGCTAATATGCTAATATGCTATGCTAATATGCTAATATGCTAATATGCTAATATGCTATGCTAATATGCTAATATGCTAATATGCTAATATGTTAATAAGCTAACACGCTATGCTAATATGCTAATATGCTATGCTAATATGCTAATATGCTAATATGCTAATATGCTAATATGCTAATATGCTAAAATGCTATGCTAATATGCTAATATGCTAATATGCTAATATGCTAATATGCTATGCTAATATGCTAATACGCTAACACGCTATACTAATATGCTAATATGCTAATATGCTAATATGCTATGCTAATATGCTAATATGCTAATATGCTATATGCTAATATGCTAATATGCTAATATGCTATGCTAATATGCTAATATGCTAATATGCTAATATGCTAATATGCTATGCTAATATACTAATATGCTAATATGCTAATATGCTAATATGCTAATGTGCTAATATGCTAACACGCTATGCTAATATGCTAATATGCTAATATGCTAATATGCTAATATGCTAATATGCTATGCTAATATGTAATATGCTATGCTAATATGCTAATATGCTATGCTAATATGCTAATATGCTAATATGCTAATATGCTAATATGCTATGCTAATATGCTAATATGCTAATATGCTAATATACTATGCTAATATGCTAATATGCTATGCTAATATGCTAATATGCTATGCTAATATGCTAATATGCTAATATGCTAATATGCTAATATGCTAATATGCTAATATGATATGCTAATATGCTAATATGCTAATATGCTAATATGCTAATATGTTAATATGCTAATATGCTAACACGCTATGCTAATATGCTAATATGCTAATATGCTAATATGCTAATATGCTATGCTAATATGCTAATATGCTAATATGCTAATATGCTATGCTAATATGCTAATATGCTAATATGCTAATATGCTATGCTAATATGCTAATATGCTAATATGCTAATATGCTAATATGCTAATATGCTAATATGCTAATATGTTAATATGCTAATATGCTAACACGCTATGCTAATATGCTAATATGCTAATATGCTAATATGCTAATATGCTAATATGCTAATATGCTATGCTAATATGCTAATATGCTAATATGCTAATATGCTAATATGCTATGCTAATATGCAATGCTAATATGCTAATATGCTAATACGCTAACACGCTATGCTAATATGCTAATATGCTATGCTAATATGCTAATTTGTTAATATGCTAATATGCTAATATGCTAATATGCTAATATGCTATGCTAATATGCTAATATGCTAATATGCTAATATGCTAATATGCTAATATGCTAATATGCTATGCTAATATGCAATGCTAATATGCTAATATGCTAATACGCTAACACGCTATGCTAATATGCTAATATGCTATGCTAATATGCTAATTTGTTAATATGCTAATATGCTAATATGCTAATATGCTAATATGCTATGCTAATATGCTAATATGCTAATATGCTAATATGCTAATATGCTAATATGCTATGCTAATATGCTAATACGCTAACACGCTATGCTAATATGCTAATATGCTAATATGATATGCTAATATGCTATGCTAATATGCTAATATGCTAATATGCTAATATGCTAATATGCTAATATGCTATGCTAATATGCTAATATGCTAATATGCTATGCTAACATGCTAATATGTTAATATGCTAATATGCTAATATGCTAATATGCTATGCTAATATGCTAATATGCTAATATGCTAATATGCTAATATGCTAATATGCTATGCTAATATGCTATGCTAATATGCTAATATGTTAATATGCTATGCTAATATGCTAATATGCTGATATACTAATATGCTAATATGCTATGCTAATATGCTAATATGCTATGCTAATATGCTAATATGTTAATATGCTAATATGCTAATATGTTATGCTAATATGCTATGCTAATATGCTAATATGCTAATATGCTATGCTAATATACTAATATGCTAATATGCTAATATGCTAATATGCTATGCTAATATGCTAATATGCTAATATGCTAATATGCTATGCTAATATGCTAATATGCTAATATGCTAATATGCTAATATGCTATGCTAATATGCTAATATGCTAATATGCTAATATGCTAATATGCTATGCTAATATGCTAATATGCTAATATGCTAATATGCTAATATGCTAACACGCTATGCTAATATGCTAATATGCTAATATGCTAATATGCTAATATGCTATGCTAATATGCTAATATGCTAATATGCTAATATGCTATGCTAATATGCTAATATGCTAATATGCTAATATGCTAATATGTAATGCTAATATGTTAATACGCTAACACGCTATGCTAATATGCTAATATGCTAATATGCTAATATGCTAATATGCTAATATGCTATGCTAATATGCTAATATGCTAATATGCTAATATGCTATGCTAATATGCTATGCTAATATGCTAATATGCTAATATGCTAATATGCTAATATGCTATGCTAATATGCTAATATGCTAATATGCTAATATGCTAACACGCTATGCTAATATGCTAATATGCTAATATGCTAATATGATAATATGCTAACACGCTATGCTAATATGCTAATATGTTAATATGCTAATATGCTATGCTAATATGCTAATATGCTAATATGCTAATATGCTAACACGCTATGCTAATATGCTATGTTAATATGCTAATATGCTATGCTAATATGCTAATATGCTAATATGCTAATATGCTATGCTAATATGCTAATATGCTAATATGCTAATATGCTAATATGCTATGCTAATATGCTAATATGCTAATATGCTAATATGCTAATATGCTATGCTAATATGCTAATATGCTAATATGCTAATATGCTATGCTAATACGCTAATATGCTAATATGCTAATATGCTAATATGCTAATATGCTAATATGCTATGCTAATATGCTAATATGCTAATATGCTAATATGCTATGCTAATATGCTAATATGCTAATATGCTAATATGTTAATAAGCTAACACGCTATGCTAATATGCTAATATGCTATGCTAATATGCTAATATGCTAATATGCTAATATGCTAATATGCTAATATGCTAATATGCTAAAATGCTATGCTAATATGCTAATATGCTAATATGCTAATATGCTATGCTAATATGCTAATATGCTAATATGCTAATACGCTAACACGCTATACTAATATGCTAATATGCTAATATGCTAATATGCTAATATGCTATGCTAATATGCTAATATGCTAATATGCTATATGCTAATATGCTAATATGCTAATATGCTATGCTAATATGCTAATATGCTAATATGCTAATATGCTAATATGCTATGCTAATATACTAATATGCTAATATGCTAATATGCTAATATGCTAATGTGCTAATATGCTAACACGCTATGCTAATATGCTAATATGCTAATATGCTAATATGCTAATATGCTATGCTAATATGTAATATGCTAATATGCTAATATGCTAATATGCTATGCTAATATGCTAATATGCTAATATGCTAATATGCTAATATGCTATGCTAATATGCTAATATGCTAATATGCTAATATGCTATGCTAATATGCTAATATGCTATGCTAATATGCTAATATGCTATGCTAATATGCTAATATGCTAATATACTAATATGCTAATATGATATGCTAATATGCTAATATGCTAATATGCTAATATGCTAATATGTTAATATGCTAATATGCTAACACGCTATGCTAATATGCTAATATGCTAATATGCTAATATGCTAATATGCTATGCTAATATGCTAATATGCTAATATGCTAATATGCTATGCTAATATGCTAATATGCTAATATGCTAATATGCTATGCTAATATGCTAATATGCTAATATGCTAATATGCTAATATGCTAATATGCTATGCTAATATGCTAATATGCTATGCTAATATGCTAATATGCTAATATGCTAATATGCTATGCTAATATGCTAATATGCTAATATGCTAATATGCTAATATGCTATGCTAATATGCAATGCTAATATGCTAATATGCTAATACGCTAACACGCTATGCTAATATGCTAATATGCTATGCTAATATGCTAATTTGTTAATATGCTAATATGCTAATATGCTAATATGCTAATATGCTATGCTAATATGCTAATATGCTAATATGCTAATATGCTAATATGCTATGCTAATATGCTAATACGCTAACACGCTATGCTAATATGCTAATATGCTAATATGATAATATGCTAATATGCTATGCTAATATGCTAATATGCTAATATGCTAATATGCTAATATGCTAATATGCTAATATGCTAATATGCTATGCTAATATGCTAATATGCTAATATGCTATGCTAACATGCTAATATGTTAATATGCTAATATGCTAATATGCTAATATGCTAATATGCTAATACGCTAATATGCTAACACGCTATGCTAATATGCTAATATGCTAATATGCTAATATGCTATGCTAATATACTAATATGCTAATATGCTAATATGCTATGCTAATATGCTAATATGCTAATATGCTAATATGCTTTGCTAATATGCTAATATGCTAATATGCTAATATGCTATGCTATGCTAATATGCTAATATGCTACTATGCTAATATGCTATGCTAATATGCTAATATGCTAATATGCTAATATGCTAATATGCTATGCTAATATGCTAATATGCTAATATGCTAATATGCTATGTTAATATGCTAATATGCTATGCTAATATGCTAATATGCTAATATTCTAATATGCTAATATGCTAATATGCTAATATGCTAATATGCTATGCTAATATGCTAATATGCTAATATGCTAATATGCTAATATGCTATGCTAATATGCTAATATGCTAATATGCTAATATGCTAATATGCTATGCTAATATGCTAATATGCTAATATGCTAATATGCTATGCTAATATGCTAATATGCTATGCTAATATGCTAATATGCTAATATGCTAATATGCTATGCTAATACGCTAATATGCTAATATGCTAATATGCTATGCTAATATGCTAATATGCTATGCTAATATGCTAATATGTTAATAAGCTAACACGCTATGCTAATATGCTAATATGCTATGCTAATATGCTAATATGCTAATATGCTAATATGCTAATATGCTAATATGCTAATATGCTAAAATGCTATGCTAATATGCTAATATGCTAATATGCTAATATGCTAATATGCTATGCTAATATGCTAATACGCTAACACGCTATACTAATATGCTAATATGCTAATATGCTAATATGCTATGCTAATATGCTAATATGCTAATATGCTATATGCTAATATGCTAATATGCTAATATGCTATGCTAATATGCTAATATGCTAATATGCTATATGCTAATATGCTAATATGCTAATATGCTAATATGCTAATATGCTATGCTAATATGCTAATATGCTAATATGCTAATATGCTAATATGCTATGCTAATATACTAATATGCTAATATGCTAATATGCTAATATGCTAATGTGCTAATATGCTAACACGCTATGCTAATATGCTAATATGCTAATATGCTAATATGCTAATATGCTATGCTAATATGTAATATGCTAATATGCTAATATGCTAATATGCTATGCTAATATGCTAATATGCTAATATGCTAATATGCTAATATGCTAATATGCTATGCTAATATGCTAATATGCTAATATGCTAATATGCTATGCTAATATGCTAATATGCTATGCTAATATGCTAATATGCTATGCTAATATGCTAATATGCTAATATGCTAATATGCTAATATGATATGCTAATATGCTAATATGCTAATATGCTAATATGCTAATATGTTAATATGCTAATATGCTAACACGCTATGCTAATATGCTAATATGCTAATATGCTAATATGCTAATATGCTATGCTAATATGCTAATATGCTAATATGCTAATATGCTATGCTAATATGCTAATATGCTAATATGCTAATATGCTATGCTAATATGCTGATATGCTAATATGCTAATATGCTAATATGCAAATATGCTAATATGCTATGCTAATATGCTAATATGCTATGCTAATATGCTAATATGCTAATATGCTAATATGCTAATATGCTATGCTAATATGCTAATATGCTAATATGCTAATATGCTAATATGCTATGCTAATATGCAATGCTAATATGCTAATATGCTAATACGCTAACACGCTATGCTAATATGCTAATATGCTATGCTAATATGCTAATTTGTTAATATGCTAATATGCTAATATGCTAATATGCTAATATGCTATGCTAATATGCTAATATGCTAATATGCTAATATGCTATGCTAATATGCTAATACGCTAACACGCTATGCTAATATGCTAATTTGCTAATATGATAATATGCTAATATGCTATGCTAATATGCTAATATGCTAATATGCTAATATGCTAATATGCTAATATGCTATGCTAATATGCTAATATGCTAATATGCTATGCTAACATGCTAATATGTTAATATGCTAATATGCTAATATGCTAATATGCTATGCTAATATGCTAATATGCTAATATGCTAATATGCTAATATGCTAATATGCTAATATGCTATGCTAATATGCTATGCTAATATGCTAATATGTTAATATGCTATGCTAATATGCTAATATGCTGATATGCTAATATACTAATATGCTATGCTAATATGCTAATATGCTAATATGCTAATATGCTAATATGCTATGCTAATATGCTAATATGTTAATATGCTAATATGCTAATATGCTAATATGCTAACACGCTATGCTAATATGCTAATATGCTAATATGCTAATATGCTAATATGCTATGCTAATATGCTATGTTAATATGCTAATATGCTAATATGCTATGCTAATATGCTAATATGCTAATATGCTAATATGCTAATACGCTAATATGCTAACACGCTATGCTAATATGCTAATATGCTAATATGCTAATATGCTAATATGCTAATATGCTATGCTAATATGCTAATATGCTATGCTAATATGCTAATATGCTAATACGCTAACACGCTATGCTAATATGCTAATATGCTATGCTAATATGCTAATATGCTAATATGCTAATATGCTAATATGCTATGCTAATATGGTAATACGCTAACACGCTATGCTAATATGCTAATATGCTAATATGCTAATATGCTATGCTAATATGCTAATATGCTAATATGCTAATATGCTAATATGCTATGCTAATATGCTAATATGCTAATATGCTAATATGCTAATATGCTAACACGCTATGCTAATATGCTAATATGTTAATATGCTATGCTAATTTGCTATGCTAATATGCTATGCTAATATGCTAATATGCTAATATGCTAATATGCTAATATGCTATGCTAATATGCTAATATGCTAATATGCTAATATGCTATGCTAATATGCTATGCTAATATGCTAATATGCTAATATGCTATGCTAATATACTAATATGCTAATATGCTAATATGCTAATATGCTAATATGCTAATATGCTATGCTAATATGCTAATATGCTAATATGCTAATATGCTAATATGCTATGCTAATATGCTAATATGCTAATATGCTAATATGCTAATATGCTAATATGCTATGCTAATATGCTAATATGCTAATATGCTAATATGCTAATATGCTAATATGCTAACACGCTATGCTAATATGCTAATATGCTAATATGCTAATATGCTAATATGCTATGCTAATATGCTAATATGCTAATATGCTAATATGCTATGCTAATATGCTAATATGCTAATATGCTAATATGCTAATATGTAATGCTAATATGTTAATACGCTAACACGCTATGCTAATATGCTAATATGCTAATATGCTAATATGCTAATATGCTAATATGCTATGCTAATATGCTAATATGCTAATATGCTAATATGCTATGCTAATATGCTATGCTAATATGCTAATATGCTAATATGCTAATATGCTAATATGCTATGCTAATATGCTAATATGCTAATATGCTAATATGCTAACACGCTATGCTAATATGCTAATATGCTAATATGCTAATATGATAATATGCTAACACGCTATGCTAATATGCTAATATGTTAATATGCTAATATGTTAATATGCTAATATGCTATGCTAATATGCTAATATGCTAATATGCTAATATGCTAACACGCTATGCTAATATGCTATGTTAATATGCTAATATGCTATGCTAATATGCTAATATGCTAATATGCTAATATGCTATGCTAATATGCTAATATGCTAATATGCTAATATGCTAATATGCTATGCTAATATGCTAATATGCTAATATGCTAATATGCTAATATGCTATGCTAATATACTAATATGCTAATATGCTAATATGCTATGCTAATACGCTAATATGCTAATATGCTAATATGCTAATATGCTAATATGCTAATATGCTAATATGCTAATATGCTATGCTAATATGCTAATATGCTAATATGCTAATATGCTATGCTAATATGCTAATATGCTAATATGCTAATATGTTAATTAACTAACACGCTATGCTAATATGCTAATATGCTATGCTAATATGCTAATATGCTAATATGCTAATATGCTAATATGCTAATATGCTAAAATGCTATGCTAATATGCTAATATGCTAATATGCTAATATGCTAATATGCTAATATGCTAAAATGCTATGCTAATATGCTAATATGCTAATATGCTAATATGCTATGCTAATATGCTAATATGCTAATATGTTAATACGCTAACACGCTATACTAATATGCTAATATGCTAATATGCTAATATGCTATGCTAATATGCTAATATGCTAATATGCTATATGCTAATATGCTAATATGCTAATATGCTATGCTAATATGCTAATATGCTAATATGCTAATATGCTAATATGCTATGCTAATATACTAATATGCTAATATGCTAATATGCTAATATGCTAATGTGCTAATATGCTAACACGCTATGCTAATATGCTAATATGCTAATATGCTAATATGCTAATATGCTAATATGCTATGCTAATATGTAATATGCTAATATGCTAATATGCTAATATGCTATGCTAATATGCTAATATGCTAATATGCTAATATGCTAATATGCTATGCTAATATGCTAATATGCTAATATGCTAATATGCTATGCTAATATGCTAATATGCTATGCTAATATACTAATATGCTATGCTAATATGCTAATATGCTAATATGCTAATATGCTAATATGATATGCTAATATGCTAATATGCTAATATGCTAATATGCTAATATGTTAATATGCTAATATGCTAACACGCTATGCTAATATGCTAATATGCTAATATGCTAATATGCTAATATGCTATGCTAATATGCTAATATGCTAATATGCTAATATGCTATGCTAATATGCTAATATGCTAATATGCTAATATGCTATGCTAATATGCTAATATGCTAATATGCTAATATGCTAATATGCAAATATGCTAATATGCTATGCTAATATGCTAATATGCTATGCTAATATGCTAATATGCTAATATGCTATGCTAATATGCTAATATGCTAATATGCTAATATGCTAATATGCTATGCTAATATGCAATGCTAATATGCTAATATGCTAATACGCTAACACGCTATGCTAATATGCTAATATGCTATACTAATATGCTAATTTGTTAATATGCTAATATGCTAATATGCTAATATGCTAATATGCTATGCTAATATGCTAATATGCTAATATGCTAATATGCTATGCTAATATGCTAATACGCTAACACGCTATGCTAATATGCTAATATGCTAATATGATAATATGCTAATATGCTATGCTAATATGCTAATATGCTAATATGCTAATATGCTAATATGCTATGCTAATATGCTAATATGCTAATATGCTATGCTAACATGCTAATATGTTAATATGCTAATATGCTAATATGCTAATATGCTAATATGCTAATACGCTAATATGCTAATACGCTAATATGCTAACACGCTATGCTAATATGCTAATATGCTAATATGCTAATATGCTATGCTAATATACTAATATGCTAATATGCTAATATGCTATGCTAATATGCTAATATGCTAATATGCTAATATGCTTTGCTAATATGCTAATATGCTAATATGCTAATATGCTAATATGCTATGCTAATATGCTAATATGCTACTATGCTAATATGCTATGCTAATATGCTAATATGCTAATATGCTAATATGCTAATATGCTAATATGCTATGCTAATATGCTAATATGCTAATATGCTAATATGCTATGTTAATATGCTATGCTAATATGCTAATATGCTAATATTCTAATATGCTAATATGCTAATATGCTAATATGCTAATATGCTAATATGCTATGCTAATATGCTAATATGCTAATATGCTAATATGCTAATATGCTATGCTAATATGCTAATATGCTAATATGCTAATATGCTAATATGCTATGCTAATATGCTAATATGCTAATATGCTATGCTAATACGCTAATATGCTAATATGCTAATATGCTAATATGCTAATATGCTAATATGCTATGCTAATATGCTAATATGCTAATATGCTAATATGCTATGCTAATATGCTAATATGCTAATATGCTAATATGTTAATAAGCTAACACGCTATGCTAATATGCTAATATGCTATGCTAATATGCTAATATGCTAATATGCTAATATGCTAATATGCTAATATGCTAATATGCTAAAATGCTATGCTAATATGCTAATATGCTAATATGCTAATATGCTAATATGCTATGCTAATATGCTAATACGCTAACACGCTATACTAATATGCTAATATGCTAATATGCTAATATGCTATGCTAATATGCTAATATGCTAATATGCTATATGCTAATATGCTAATATGCTAATATGCTATGCTAATATGCTAATATGCTAATATGCTAATATGCTAATATGCTATGCTAATATACTAATATGCTAATATGCTAATATGCTAATATGCTAATGTGCTAATATGCTAACACGCTATGCTAATATGCTAATATGCTAATATGCTAATATGCTAATATGCTAATATGCTAATATGCTATGCTAATATGTAATATGCTATGCTAATATGCTAATATGCTATGCTAATATGCTAATATGCTAATATGCTAATATGCTAATATGCTAATATGCTATGCTAATATGCTAATATGCTAATATGCTAATATGCTATGCTAATATGCTAATATGCTATGCTAATATGTTAATATGCTAATATGCTAATATGCTAATATGATATGCTAATATGCTAATATGCTAATATGCTAATATGCTAATATGTTAATATGCTAATATGCTAACACGCTATGCTAATATGCTAATATGCTAATATGCTAATATGCTAATATGCTATGCTAATATGCTAATATGCTAATATGCTAATATGCTATGCTAATATGCTAATATGCTAATATGCTAATATGCTATGCTAATATGCTAATATGCTAATATGCTAATATGCTAATATGCTAATATGCAAATATGCTAATATGCTATGCTAATATGCTAATATGCTATGCTAATATGCTAATATGCTAATATGCTAATATGCTAATATGCTATGCTAATATGCTAATATGCTAATATGCTAATATGCTAATATGCTATGCTAATATGCAATGCTAATATGCTAATATGCTAATACGCTAACACGCTATGCTAATATGCTAATATGCTATGCTAATATGCTAATTTGTTAATATGCTAATATGCTAATATGCTAATATGCTAATATGCTATGCTAATATGCTAATATGCTAATATGCTAATATGCTAATATGCTAATATGCTATGCTAATATGCTAATACGCTAACACGCTATGCTAATATGCTAATATGCTAATATGATAATATGCTAATATGCTATGCTAATATGCTAATATGCTAATATGCTAATATGCTAATATGCTAATATGCTATGCTAATATGCTAATATGCTAATATGCTATGCTAACATGCTAATATGTTAATATGCTAATATGCTAATATGCTAATATGCTATGCTAATATGCTAATATGCTAATATGCTAATATGCTAATATGCTATGCTAATATGCTATGCTAATATGCTAATATGTTAATATGCTATGCTAATATGCTAATATGCTGATATACTAATATGCTAATATGCTATGCTAATATGCTAATATGCTAATATGCTAATATGCTATGCTAATATGCTAATATGTTAATATTGTAGGAATTATTAGCTCAGGTATATTTTAATATCTCCACCAATATGTTTTGAAATTAATTAACTTTTAATTAATTATTATTTGATGCTGATTAGTAACCAATTGTTATGCCGAATGGTCGGCTCCTCCAAACTCAATTGCGAATCCCCGATATCTGTTAATGTGAGACTTAAATGGGATTCATTAATAACCAGTATCGCTTAATAACCTGGGTTAGTAGGCTCGTCCAGCGAGCTGCGTCACCAGGTAATGTAAACGATCGGTAGCGAAGCTCCCCTCACGGCCGATGAGAGAGAGTCTCGCGATATTTCAGGCGAGTTTAGAGGTTTCAGAGCGTAGTAGCCAGATCGCACAGAGGCAGGGACTATTGTGAGCACTCAATGACGGAGGCTGAAGTTGTGTAAAAAGACATGCATTTATTCCTACAACTAACATAAGACAGACATTACACCTAACAAACAATAAACATGAAATAACGGAAAAGACACAAACGATGTAATCATGAAAATGCAGTGACCAGATTTAAAATGATTAACCTGAAAAGGGAAAAACTGTTCTGCAAAGCAAGCAGTTTGTAGGAATATAAACCTAAAGGAATATAGCAGGTGAATAGGACAGTTTAGGTTGTTAGAAAGGAAAGGAAGTTGGTTTACTTGGATGCAGGAAAGAGGGAGGTCTTTGCAGTTGGTTGCAGTGGCTGATGAGCTGATGGGTGATGGCTCTCAGGGAGGCACGGTGTTTGCAGCGGTTGTTGGAGTGGAGTTCCTCCGGTTCTTTCTTCTGGTGAAGCTTGGGCTGAGTTGCAGTTCTTTGGGTCTTCACCGACGGGCTTTAAGAACGCTGCTTGTTTCTCCTTTTCTTCCCTTTTTCTTTTCTTCTATTTCTCCCCTCTTTGTTCTGAGGTGCCATGTTTTATAGCATAAGGTTCGTGATTAGGAGTGACCAGGAATTTGAGTCCTGGACCAATGGCTGACCATCCATTTGGCGGGCTTCGGAAGGGGGTCGGTATCAGTCCTTTTGGGATTTATGACCAGACTGACTTCTCTGGTAATGGTGATTTTCATTAGGCTGGTGTAACTTTTGATACGTCCACTTTTGTGGTAACCACTGACCAGATTTGGAAACTGGAGTGATTTTCCTTCGGTTTGATACCAAACATGCCGTACCAGCCTAGCGGTTCACACCAAATACCATCTGTGATGATTAATTAATGATTACTTATATTATGCTATTATGTTATGTTCTATTACTCACACCAGTATATAGTACAGGTGGTTTAGGTTGTACCTCAACAGATATTACCCTTTATACAGACATTATATGACATATTCTCATGTCATAAGCACATCTTACCCTTAGATAGGCATGGTAGAATACAAAGATCAGATAAGGGTTGCCGAGGAATGTGGCAAAGAAAAGGGGGGGGGAGAAGGTTTGTCAAACAAAGAAAAAGAATCTCCAAAAGTTAAGACACATTCGAACATAACCTGTACATATCTGTATATTAAGACTAGTAGTCAAGAGTAAATACATATACAGATATACAAAAGCCAAACTTAAAAGAAACTTTCTGTGGGGTGCTGGGTGAGTGGTATGTAAGGCAGGACGTCGGGGGATGGGGTTGTGTGCCAAGTCGAGGGGCCCCTGTCCCTGGGGATCCACTCTGCTATCTGTAGGTTGTTAAAGCTTTGGGCAATAAAAGTTGGAGTGCTGGCCTCCCTGGTTATCTATGTGTGTGGGGTCACAAACCCCCCTTTGGGGCCTAGGTCGATGTGTGCCTTCTCGTACCAGGGTAGGCCTTGTCTCAGGCCACCTGGAATTTAAGCTTTGTGATATGTGCATGTGTGATCCTACATATCCCCCCTTTCGGCTGATGATGGCATTGCCATCATTCAGGCGACGGAAGTTGAAACAGGATAATCCACATGCAACGAGGCACATGAAAGGTCCCGTTTTTTTGGCACTCTGGGTGGTACAGTGACTGGATGGACAGGGAGGAGGCGCAAGGGCTGGCCCCTGGCTTCTGGGACAGCAAGGAGTGGTGAACCCTCTGTCGAACAGGGTGCTGCAGCTCCCAGCAAGGCGTCCAGGCAGTCGATTGGACTCAGCTTGGTTCACGGTCGTTGGGTAACTGCTCCAGCATGTGGTGGGTAGTGTCCACGGCAGCATGATGCATGGCATCCTGGGTCCATCGGACACCTGTCCCACTCGTTTGGCGTCTCTCATGGAGGTAATGGGCTCGGTCGACATCGTCAGACGAATACTCGCTGTATGTGGGTACAACAGTTAGTAATCAAGAGACCGGGCTGTTCCCGGAAGACAATGCCTGACGGAGGCCCAGGGGATGCCCTCTTGGACTGGGGCCTCACCCCTCCTGGCTGAGTAACGCTAGTAGCAGGGCAGCGTCATCCTAGTGGTAAGGGGATAGAAAATAAGGACCGGATTAGGAGTGAGGGGGTGAGTCAAGACCGATTCGGAGTGTGGTGCACCCTTGTGCAAAGGGGACAGGAAAAAGATATAGTGGCAACAATTCTCGGCCAGAGGACAACTGTAAAGAAACAAACGTGACAAGAAAATGCAAAACCGGATCCTCTTCAGTAATTTCCCGGGCACGCGTGAGCCACCCCAGGTCCTTACCAAAAACAACAACCAAAGAAAATGAGAAGTTATCAAAACAAACAAACAGATAAACAAAAACATCAAGTTCACCCAGATATCAGTAGTCAAGCTCACCACCTTGGTCTACCCTATCTGTGACCTTCTCTCCTTCCCTTCCTCTTTGTTCTTCTCTCTTGGGGGTTTTGGGGAGATTTGAACTGGAAAAGTTGTCCTTCTTTTGGTTGGAATTGGCAGCAGACCAGACATCCTTTCACATATTCCGTCACATCCTGTCGCATGTTAGGCCAGTAGGCTACTTGACTAAGTGCCTCGTAGGTTGTTTTGGCATTGCGGTGGCCTGCACAGGGTGCGTCGTGGGCGTACAGTAGCATGACCCCCCTTTGTGCCTGAGGGACCACGAGCCGTGGTGAAGTGTGGGCATCAGGGACATGAAGAGGTACGCCCTCGGCAAGATGAAAAGAGGATAAAGCTGTCATCAGGTGATGGAGGTCAGGAAGGGATTCTTGGTCAGTTGTGGAGATCGAGTTCGCAGCGGGGTCGCGGAGGTGATCGCAGACCGTGCTGAGCACAGAATCAGTGGGCTGGAGGGAGACGATGTCAGAGTTGGAAACCTGAGGGGAAAGTTCCAACAGTGAAATCGTTGGCGGTGGGGCAGATGCTCGGCTGTGACTGCGGGTGACGATCTGGACAGCGTGGGTGGGTGGGAGGGGACAAAACTCCCATGAATCACTATGCAGTGCTCCTGCTTTGGCAAGTGCATCCGTGTGGTCATGGTGTTTGACTGGCTTGTTCCCTGATGTCTTGAAGCCATTCTGTGTCCAGTGAGGGAGATAGCACATGAAGCTGAGACGTGTATAGCTGGAGTCTTTGCAGATCAGCAGGTTCTCTACTCCATGTTCGGAGGCCACCTCCCGGGCAATTAAGATTGTTGCCAGCTTCGCATACTGCGATGTGTGAGGACAGAGCTTGAGCTGTTGTGGTGGGACGAGGTCGTCGTTGAGCTCCAGAATGCTTGCTCTAGCTTTCAGGGTCCCCTTTTGTTTGAATGCGCAACCCATCCACATAAATGGTGATTGTGTCTTGACAGACATTTTCATCAACATAGCGGTGTTGCGATGGTTCCATTGGCGTTGGCGTGTCCAAAATGCTGGGTGTTGCTGGTCCCTCCCGAGAATAGTTGTGGCAGCTGGGTGACTGTACTGTGTCAGGCAGGGCAGTTATAGCATGGACTGTCAGGTGTTGGTCGTCAACAAAGTCCATGTTACATACAGTCCCTTTTGTCACTGGAGATTTTTCTATTCCCATGGTCATTACCACATCTGTGACTTCCATGCCTTGGAGCCATATGCCTTTCCTGATCTTGGGGCTAGAAGGATCCTGAGGTAGGGTCCAGCCTACACAGGAAGGAGTCATGGTGCTGGCATGGGTCTCTCGTGTCACGATTCTGATCTCCAGCTGGGTACTCTCCATGGTGTGGAGTGAGGTCTGAGGATGCAGCCAGGGTTTGACATTCCGTGTGGCTGCGTCAGGTTTCCACAGTGGCAGTGGTTCTATAACTTGAGCCCAAATTTTCAGACGTTGGAAGTCTAACATCGGCTCGAACCGGTTCAGCAAATCTTTCCCAATGAGGAGAGGAATCGACTCAAGTTGGGAAATGTATACTGGGTGCATTACATTCATGGAACCGATGGACCAATTGAGGGGTATCATGTGATCCATCCTGGTGCCCACTGCTGAATACGCCTGCACGTCCAAAGAGCATTTCCTCGGCTGGAGGGTTTTGTTCTTCTGGGCGGCTAGGTGCTGCACTTGGCAGAAAAGACTGGCTGACATGAGGGTGATGTCTGCTGCAGTGTCGATGAGGGCCTCCAGGGTGAGAACATCTTCCAGGGTGATGGAGAGGTAGAATTTCTTGGCTACCCCCCTTTCCACCAGATCTCCCAGGAGCTGTGGCACAGGGCCCTGGCCAGGAATTGGTGAGGCATCACCACAGTAGGGGTGGTGCTCTTCTGAGTCACGGCACACAACTAGGACAGCGTTGTCAGGTGCTGGTGGGGGCTCATCTTCTTGATCGAGCTCTGTGTTGGTGACGGCAACATCAGGTGCTCTTACCAGGCCTGAGTTGGCAGCTTTTTCTAGTTGAGGTGGGACGTCTTCAGTTGTTCCAATATCTCTGGTAGGGAAGGCCGATAGCTGTTGAGTGTCGCTTGGGGCTGACGTCCATGGGAGTCCGTGGGCATTGTCTGGTTTGGGTTCTGGTGAGGATGGTGGGGTCCTGCGTGTTTTGTGCTTCAGTCCTAGTCATTTTGAATCTTTCTTCCGAAAGTCCTCTTGACCCTTGAGGTGATGCTGAGCAAAGAAATCACGCAGCAACTGGAGTAGAACCCACTCATCTTTCTCCGTGGTTTGTCCAGGCTTCAAGTCTGGTTCATAACTTTTCCTCCTGTCTTTCCAGTTCCGTGGTCGATTCCATCGGGAACTTGGTGGAGAGCTTGAATTAGAGAACTGGCTTCCTAGCCGATCTCCCCGCTTCTTCCAAGGCTCTGTGGGTCTTGGTTTCCCTTGGTTAAGAGAGCGCTGTGCCTCCCACCGGTCTGGCCGGGTCTTCAACTGCTGTGGAGGCGGGCCAGGGTAACGCTCACTGTGGCTTGCTGCTCTCCAACCTTGGTCATGGATTGGTGGTTGCGGATGAGGGTGGCCACCTTCCAATGCCAGGTCGGAGTCTGTAATGCCAAGATTTAGCACTGCCGTCGCTTTAGTTGCTTTCTCGGCTGCTGCTCTTTGTTTGTGGTATGCCTTGATTGCAAGGTCTCGTAGTTGTTGACTTGTCATGGTGTGGGGACAAGCCATGAGCCCAAGGTAGTGATTTAAGGTTGGGTGGAGATTCCGAAGGAAGAGAGCCTTGAAGGTTGCATCTTCTTCCATGTCTGCCTCATTTTTGGACCCAAAATATGCCCGACGAAGGCGATTGTAGTAGGCTTGGGGAGTCTCTTGTCTGCTCTGTTTGACATCCAAGGCGACACTGATACCTTGTTCCGACTCAGGATCAGCAAACTCTTGAATCAGTGCTTCGTGTAGCAGCTTGGAGTCGGCCTTGATTCGACTGGGCTGTCGATCCAGGAAGCTGCGGACCTCCAGGCTGGATGTGATCCTGATGAGGTAGACTCTGTCTTCATTGGTCACATTGTCCAGTCTTTGGAGGTGGAAGTCAATGTCTTGGAGGTAGGTATGAATGTCGTGGCCCCCCATGGGGTCAGGCGTAAACATGTCGATATTTCGAGCTACTTTATCAAGCTCCTTTGTGGTAACCCGGTGTTGGTATCGCTTCAGTACACCTGTTTCATCTGGGATGCCTTCTTTGAGAGAGACCTTCCAGGCGCTTGGTTCCTCAAGGTCCGGTGATGGGCAAGGAGGTAACTTGTCCCGATGAGAGGTCCCTTGAACGCAGTCTGAGTGCCTTGGGGGAAACAGCACTGTCGGAGAGGAAGTCGGTGCCATCACTGAATTGTTGGAGGCTCCAAATTCTGACTTTACCTCATATGCCTGTATTAGTTCTTGTCTCATTCGGTCAATCTCTACTACGTCAGCTCGATGTTTCGTTCTGGCATCGGTTGAGCTGTTCTTGGGAGCTGATTAGCTGGTGATTCAGCTTGTGCAGGCATCTCTGTGCCTCAGCCAGATGGTTTTCCAGGGCCTGGATCCGAGCATCCTTGTTCTTGAGCTCTGTGTGGGCTCTGTCCAACAGTGTTTCGGCCTGGTCCAGTCTGGCTACGAGGTTCTCTTTGGTGGCTCTGGCTTGCTGTTCTTGCTGGTCAGCTTCAGCTCTGAGCCCTTCCAAAGCCTGTTGAAGCTTTTTGCTTGTTTGAGGAATCTTGCCTTCTTCTGTCTCCTCTTCCTCATGGGACGGAGACCTTCTTTGTTGGAGTTCTTGCTCGAAGCTCTTAATGCGATGTTGAGCTTGGGCCGCATCTCGCTGTGTCTCAGCCAGAAGTTGTTGGGTGTCTCTCTCCTGCTGTTGGAGTGCTTGCACCCTTTGCTGGAGACAGGACGTTTCCTCTTCATTTGTCTTCAACCTGGCTAGAAGTTTGTGTGCGAGGGAGCCGAGTGCTTCGGTTAGCCTTTTACTCCCGCATTTCTGAGTGGGTTGGCATGGCCATTAGTTCAGCGATGTCGTCCTCAATTTGGTTAGCTGCTTTGGACCGTATGAGATCGGCACGACTGGGTAGGAAGTCGGAAGTCACAACATCAGGCCAGGTACCCACATCTTTCCACTGGTTGAGGGGGCTTTCCATGTGGATCATTGTGACTCGGTCAACTGCAGGGTGGCCGCAGAAATCTGTTACACTCAGACTGGAGGTTGTCTAGGTGGGTGACCTGACACCTAAATCTGGGTGAACAAATAAAACCAACAAAGTAAAATAAAGTAGAACTGGGGCCTGTCACTGGGTAACTGGAAGGGTGTAGTGAACCACGGGAATAGTTACCCACGACAAAATAACAAACAAAAATTGCTCCCTGGGAGAAGTTGTTGCAGGTTAGAACAGTGTGAGTTACTCTAGGGCTTGAGAGATGCCCTAGTCAGGGGTAAAGAATAAAACCTTATCCTGGAAATTGTCAGTCTGTGACTACTGACAGTGTCAGAAGATGACAGGAGAAGTTGGGAATAGAAAGTGGAAAACAAGAGCTTCAAAAGCAATGGGACTGCATTCAAACTTAGCTTGCTGTTGCAGATCAGATTACCCCTGGGTTGGGCTCTGTTGAACAACTCCGCTTTGACCAGAAGGGGGACCACTAGCAGGTTCTGCTTTACTTGTCCCTATCCGAATTGTTGCGGTGTTAAGCTAGTGATGCAGGTAGAGAGGTTTGAATGCTGTCAGGTGTCCCTCCTGAACAGGGCACGTCCCACAAGCTCAATCCCAGCCAAGCAGGCCTGAGTCCGGCTCCCACTCCCCCGATCCCCAGCAATGTCAACTTGGAAGGGGGTGTTCTGTATGCACAACTGAGACAACCCAGGTGGGGCTCAGCTTATCGGCTGCACTACCTGAGACCTGACTCGACCAAGGCTGGCAAAATAGCCTTCAGGTATCACCCACCCTAGTGAGAGTCCAAGCTAGGGCCGTTCTCAGAACTCACCCTAGACGAGGTCCTGCTCAAAAGTTGTAATGATCGCCTGAGGTACCTGTCAGCCTTGCCCTTAATGAGTCAGTGGGTGTAGCCGGGCTGGCACGCTTTTGGGCGTCCAATTGCTGAGAACTCCCCTTCGGTTCTGACAAACTGTATGATCGTAAGCAGTGACAGCAGAGCCACAGACAAGCTCAACCAACAGAGAGCGAATGGTAGGCACCTAGCACAGGAAGAGCTCAACTGATCAGAACCAAATGACTCTCTGATGTGATTGTGTATGTTGACCGTTGTTAATAATGGTTGAACTTCTATGCAAGTACCCTTGTTGGGGGAGAGGGAGTGAATAAAAGCATAAAGTGAAATAAAACCTAAAATAAATCAAAAAGGTAAAACAGAAATCTAACCCAATGAGTTGTGTTTCTTATTCAATTGAAAACATCAATTAGTTATGCAGCAATAACCTAATTAGATGTTAATGTGTTGTAATCAAGTTGATTAAAAAGTTGATTAAGGCTTTCAGGCAAGAACCTGTGTGTCCAATTATGCGTGTTGGTATTACCGCAGATGACCACCAGAGGCCCAACTCAGATGTTAACCTACTATGGCTGACCACTAGAGGTGCAATTTCAATGGAGTGGCACTGCTATGGCTTGCCACTAGAAGCGCAATTTCGAAATTGAGTGGTAGTTCTCTGCCTGACCACTAGAGGCGCAATTTCGAAATGGAGTGGTAGTTCTATGACTGACCACTAGAGGCTCAATGGGGCGTTGCTCCCTTTGTGGGGGGTCCCAGGCCTAAGGGGTAGGGTCACTGGTGACCCCAAAAAAAATTGGCGTCAGGCAGGCCTTCAGGGCTCTGACCTCTAAGTGGTTAGAGTGGCGTTCGCAGACTGCACTCGTAACCAAAGAGATAGCTATGCGGTTGCCGACGATCAATGAGTGTCACACACGCTTAATGCATGCACATGCCGCTTGCGGGCCTTCTGTGCCTTGCGCAGTTTAACCCCTTAAAACAATTACTGGAGCGAGACAGCGCTCGCGTTACGGCGACGGATCTAAATAGTGAGTGCACTATATCTCGTCGCAAATGATGCTGAAACCACGGCGGGTCTCAAGAACTGGAGACTCCCAATTTCCAAATTACACACACACTTGGCTCGCAGCGCAAAGTGGTGTTTAAACTTGCTTTGTCTAAAGCAGGCACACACATATGAGTAAGATCCTGATAGGTAGCTAAGCTATCGGTCTTATCTCAGGGAGTCCAAGCGCAACAGAATTCAGGTTAGAAACCTCGTAACAAGAATTCCTGTTCGCTAATAGAGAGATCTCTGCCAGGATATATGGAAACGGAGAAACTCGTCCGAATCGATCCTGGAAACAACGCGCTATATCTGAGAATCTCGTCAGACATAGGGTTAAGGTTTACTGCAGTTTTAACGAAATAAACTAAAATAAAATAACCAAAAATAAAACAAAATAATATAACTACTAATAACAGAAATAAAAATAACTATATTAAGCCCGTATGTTCCCGCTTATATGCCTTCAGATTGCCCTGAGTGCGATTGATCCTCAACTTTTTGCAACCAGTTCACTGTAGCGCTTATTCAACTGTACGTTCAGTCATAAAAAGTTTAAATTATGTGCTCACAATAAGTTTAAACCTTGTGCCCGCATTCTCCACCAATTATGTAGGAATTATTAGCTCAGGTATATTTTAATATCTCCACCAATATGTTTTGAAATTAATTAACTTTTAATTAATTATTATTTGATGCTGATTAGTAACCAATTGTTATGCCGAATGGTCGGCTCCTCCAAACTCAATTGCGAATCCCCGATATCTGTTAATGTGAGACTTAAATGGGATTCATTAATAACCAGTATCGCTTAATAACCTGGGTTAGTAGGCTCGTCCAGCGAGCTGCGTCACCAGGTAATGTAAACGATCGGTAGCGAAGCTCCCCTCACGGCCGATGAGAGAGAGTCTCGCGATATTTCAGGCGAGTTTAGAGGTTTCAGAGCGTAGTAGCCAGATCGCACAGAGGCAGGGACTATTGTGAGCACTCAATGACGGAGGCTGAAGTTGTGTAAAAAGACATGCATTTATTCCTACAACTAACATAAGACAGACATTACACCTAACAAACAATAAACATGAAATAACGGAAAAGACACAAACGATGTAATCATGAAAATGCAGTGACCAGATTTAAAATGATTAACCTGAAAAGGGAAAAACTGTTCTGCAAAGCAAGCAGTTTGTAGGAATATAAACCTAAAGGAATATAGCAGGTGAATAGGACAGTTTAGGTTGTTAGAAAGGAAAGGAAGTTGGTTTACTTGGATGCAGGAAAGAGGGAGGTCTTTGCAGTTGGTTGCAGTGGCTGATGAGCTGATGGGTGATGGCTCTCAGGGAGGCACGGTGTTTGCAGCGGTTGTTGGAGTGGAGTTCCTCCGGTTCTTTCTTCTGGTGAAGCTTGGGCTGAGTTGCAGTTCTTTGGGTCTTCACCGACGGGCTTTAAGAACGCTGCTTGTTTCTCCTTTTCTTCCCTTTTTCTTTTCTTCTATTTCTCCCCTCTTTGTTCTGAGGTGCCATGTTTTATAGCATAAGGTTCGTGATTAGGAGTGACCAGGAATTTGAGTCCTGGACCAATGGCTGACCATCCATTTGGCGGGCTTCGGAAGGGGGTCGGTATCAGTCCTTTTGGGATTTATGACCAGACTGACTTCTCTGGTAATGGTGATTTTCATTAGGCTGGTGTAACTTTTGATACGTCCACTTTTGTGGTAACCACTGACCAGATTTGGAAACTGGAGTGATTTTCCTTCGGTTTGATACCAAACATGCCGTACCAGCCTAGCGGTTCACACCAAATACCATCTGTGATGATTAATTAATGATTACTTATATTATGCTATTATGTTATGTTCTATTACTCACACCAGTATATAGTACAGGTGGTTTAGGTTGTACCTCAACAGATATTACCCTTTATACAGACATTATATGACATATTCTCATGTCATAAGCACATCTTACCCTTAGATAGGCATGGTAGAATACAAAGATCAGATAAGGGTTGCCGAGGAATGTGGCAAAGAAAAGGGGGGGGGAGAAGGTTTGTCAAACAAAGAAAAAGAATCTCCAAAAGTTAAGACACATTCGAACATAACCTGTACATATCTGTATATTAAGACTAGTAGTCAAGAGTAAATACATATACAGATATACAAAAGCCAAACTTAAAAGAAACTTTCTGTGGGGTGCTGGGTGAGTGGTATGTAAGGCAGGACGTCGGGGGATGGGGTTGTGTGCCAAGTCGAGGGGCCCCTGTCCCTGGGGATCCACTCTGCTATCTGTAGGTTGTTAAAGCTTTGGGCAATAAAAGTTGGAGTGCTGGCCTCCCTGGTTATCTATGTGTGTGGGGTCACAAACCCCCCTTTGGGGCCTAGGTCGATGTGTGCCTTCTCGTACCAGGGTAGGCCTTGTCTCAGGCCACCTGGAATTTAAGCTTTGTGATATGTGCATGTGTGATCCTACAATATGCTAATATGCTAATATGCTAATATGCTAATATGCTAACACGCTATGCTAATATGCTAATATGCTAATATGCTAATATGCTAATATGCTAATATGCTATGCTAATATGCTAATATGTTAATATGCTAATATGCTAATATGCTATGCTAATATGCTAATATGCTAATATGCTAATATGCTAATACGCTAATATGCTAACACGCTATGCTAATATGCTAATATGCTAATATGCTAATATGCTAATATGCTAATATGCTATGCTAATATGCTAATATGCTATGCTAATATGCTAATATGCTAATACGCTAACACGCTATGCTAATATGCTAATATGCTATGCTAATATGCTAATATGCTAATATGCTAATATGCTAATATGCTATGCTAATATGGTAATACGCTAACACGCTATGCTAATATGCTAATATGCTAATATGCTAATATGCTATGCTAATATGCTAATATGCTAATATGCTAATATGCTAATATGCTATGCTAATATGCTAATATGCTAATATGCTAATATGCTAATATGCTAACACGCTATGCTAATATGCTAATATGCTAATATGCTATGCTAATTTGCTATGCTAATATGCTATGCTAATATGCTAATATGCTAATATGCTAATATGCTATGCTAATATGCTAATATGCTAATATGCTAATATGCTAATATGCTATGCTAATATGCTATGCTAATATGCTAATATGCTAATATGCTATGCTAATATACTAATATGCTAATATGCTAATATGCTAATATGCTAATATGCTATGCTAATATGCTAATATGCTAATATGCTAATATGCTAATATGCTATGCTAATATGCTAATATGCTAATATGCTAATATGCTAATATGCTAATATGCTAATATGCTAATATGCTATGCTAATATGCTAATATGCTAATATGCTAATATGCTATGCTAATATGCTAATATGCTAATATGCTAATATGCTAATATGCTAACACGCTATGCTAATATGCTAATATGCTAATATGCTAATATGCTAATATGCTAATATGCTATGCTAATATGCTAATATGCTAATATGCTAATATGCTATGCTAATATGCTAATATGCTAATATGCTAATATGCTAATATGCTAATATGCTAATATGTAATGCTAATATGTTAATACGCTAACACGCTATGCTAATATGCTAATATGCTAATATGCTAATATGCTAATATGCTAATATGCTAATATGCTATGCTAATATGCTAATATGCTAATATGCTAATATGCTATGCTAATATGCTATGCTAATATGCTAATATGCTAATATGCTAATATGCTAATATGCTATGCTAATATGCTAATATGCTAATATGCTAATATGCTAACACGCTATGCTAATATGCTAATATGCTAATATGCTAATATGATAATATGCTAACACGCTATGCTAATATGCTATGTTAATATGCTAATATGCTATGCTAATATGCTAATATGCTAATATGCTAATATGCTAACACGCTATGCTAATATGCTATGTTAATATGCTAATATGCTATGCTAATATGCTAATATGCTAATATGCTAATATGTTAATATGCTAAAATGCTAATATGCTAATGTGCTATGCTAATATGCTAATATGCTAATATGTTAATATGCTAATATGCTATGCTAATATGCTAATATGCTAATATGTTAATATGCTATGTTAATATGCTAATATGCTAATATGTTAATATGCTAATATGCTAATATGCTATGCTAATATGCTAATATGCTAATATGCTAATATGCTAATATGCTAATATGCTAATATGCTAATATGCTATGCTAATATGCTAAAACGCTAACACGCTAGGCTAATATGCTAATATGCTAATATGATAATATGCTAATATGCTATGCTAATATGCTAATATGCTAATATGCTAATATGCTAATATGCTAATATGCTAATATGCTATGCTAATATGCTAATATGCTAATATGCTATGCTAACATGCTAATATGTTAATATGCTAATATGCTAATATGCTAATATGCTATGCTAATATGCTAATATGCTAATATGCTAATATGCTAATATGCTAATATGCTATGCTAATATGCTATGCTAATATGCTAATATGTTAATATGCTATGCTAATATGCTAATATGCTGATATGCTAATATGCTAATATGCTATGCTAATATGCTAATATGCTAATATGCTAATATGCTATGCTAATATGCTAATATGTTAATATGCTAATATGCTAATATGCTAATATGCTAACACGCTATGCTAATATGCTAATATGCTAATATGCTAATATGCTAATATGCTAATATGCTATGCTAATATGCTAATATGTTAATATGCTAATATGCTAATATGCTATGCTAATATGCTAATATGCTAATATGCTAATATGCTAATACGCTAATATGCTAACACGCTATGCTAATATGCTAATATGCTAATATGCTAATATGCTAATATGCTATGCTAATATGCTAATATGCTATGCTAATATGCTAATATGCTAATACGCTAACACGCTATGCTAATATGCTAATATGCTATGCTAATATGCTAATATGCTAATATGCTAATATGCTAATATGCTATGCTAATATGGTAATACGCTAACACGCTATGCTAATATGCTAATATGCTAATATGCTAATATGCTATGCTAATATGCTAATATGCTAATATGCTAATATGCTAATATGCTATGCTAATATGCTAATATGCTAATATGCTAATATGCTAATATGCTAACACGCTATGCTAATATGCTAATATGCTAATATGCTATGCTAATTTGCTATGCTAATATGCTATGCTAATATGCTAATATGCTAATATGCTATGCTAATATGCTAATATGCTAATATGCTAATATGCTAATATGCTATGCTAATATGCTATGCTAATATGCTAATATGCTAATATGCTATGCTAATATACTAATATGCTAATATGCTAATATGCTAATATGCTATGCTAATATGCTAATATGCTAATATGCTAATATGCTAATATGCTATGCTAATATGCTAATATGCTAATATGCTAATATGCTAATATGCTAATATGCTATGCTAATATGCTAATATGCTAATATGCTAATATGCTATGCTAATATGCTAATATGCTAATATGCTAATATGCTAATATGCTAACACGCTATGCTAATATACTAATATGCTAATATGCTAATATGCTAATATGCTAATATGCTATGCTAATATGCTAATATGCTAATATGCTAATATGCTATGCTAATATGCTAATATGCTAATATGCTAATATGCTAATATGTAATGCTAATATGTTAATACGCTAACACGCTATGCTAATATGCTAATATGCTAATATGCTATGCTAATATGCTAATATGCTATGCTAATATGCTAATATGCTAATATGCTAATATGCTATGCTAATATGCTATGCTAATATGCTATATGCTAATATGCTAATATGCTAATATGCTAATATGCTAATATGCTATATGCTAATACACGCTATGCTAATATGCTAATATGCTAATATGCTAATATGATAATATGCTAACACGCTATGCTAATATGCTAATATGTTAATATGCTAATATGCTATGCTAATATGCTAATATGCTAATATGCTAATATGCTAACACGCTATGCTAATATGCTATGTTAATATGCTAATATGCTATGCTAATATGCTAATATGCTAATATGCTAATATGTTAATATGCTAAAATGCTAATATGCTAATGTGCTATGCTAATATGCTAATATGCTAATATGTTAATATGCTAATATGCTATGCTAATATGCTAATATGCTAATATGTTAATATGCTATGTTAATATGCTAATATGCTAATATGTTAATATGCTAATATGCTAATATGCTATGCTAATATGCTAATATGCTAATATGCTAATATGCTAATATGCTAATATACTATGCTAATATGCTAATATGCTAATATGCTAATATGCTATGCTAATATGCTAAAACGCTAACACGCTAGGCTAATATGCTAATATGCTAATATGCTAATATGCTAATATGCTAATATGCTATGCTAATATGCTAATATGCTAATATGCTATGCTAATATGCTAATATGCTAATATGCTAATATGCTAATATGCTGATATGCTAATATGCTAATATGCTAATATGCTTATATGCTATGCTAATATGCTAACACGCTTTGCTAATATGCTAATATGCTAATATGCTAATTTGCTAATATGCTAATATGCTAATATGCTAATATGCTATGCTAATATGCTAATATGCTAATATGCTAATATGCTAACATGCTAATATACTAATACGCTAATATAACATGCTATGCTAATATGCTAATATGCTAATATGCTAATATGCTAATATGCTAATATGCTAATATGCTATGCTAATATGCTAATATGCTAATATGCCAATATGCTAATATGCTATGCTAATATGCTAATATGCTAATATGCTAATATACTAATATGTAATGCTATGTTAATACGCTAACACGCTATGCTAATATGCTAATATGCTAATATGCTAATATGCTAATATGCTAATATGCTAATATGCTATGCTAATATGCTAATAAGCTAATATGCTAATATGCTATGCTAATATGCTATGCTAATATGCTAATATGCTATGCTAATATGCTAATATGCTATGCTAATATGCTAATATGCTAATATGCTAATATGCTAACACGCTATGCTAATATGCTAATATGCTAATATGCTAATATGCTAATATGCTAATATGCTAACACGCTATGCTAATATGCTAATATGTTAATATGCTAATATGCTATGCTAATATGCTATGCTAATATGCTAATATGCTAATAAGCTAATATGCTAAAATGCTAATATGCTAATATGCTATGCTAATATGCTAATATGCTAATATGCTAATATGCTAATATGCTATGCTATATGCTAATATGCTAATATGCTAATATGCTAATATGCTAATATGCTATGCTAATATGCTAATATGCTAATATGCTAATATGCTATGCTAATATGCTATGCTAATATGCTAATATGCTAATACGCTAACACGCTATGCTAATATGCTAATATGCTATGTTAATATGCTAATATGCTAATATGTTAATATGCTAATATGCTAATATGCTATGCTAATATGCTAATATGCTAATATGCTAATATGCTATGCTAATATGCTAAAACGCTAACACGCTAGGCTAATATGCTAATATGCTAATATGCTAATATGCTAATATGCTATGCTAATATGCTAATATGCTAATATGCTAATATGCTAATATGCTATATATATGCTAATATGCTAATATGCTGATATGCTATGCTAATATGCTAATATGCTATGCTAATATGCTAATATGCTAATATGCTAATATGCTAATATGCTAATATGCTAATATGCTATGCTAATATGCTATGCTAATATGCTAATATGCTAATATGCTAATATGCTAATATGCTAATATGCTAATATGCTATGCTAATATGCTAATATGCTAACACGCTTTGCTAATGTGCTAATATGCTAATATGCTAATTTGCTAATATGCTAATATGCTAATATGCTAACACGCTATGCTAATATGCTAATGTGCTAATATGCTATGCTAATATGCTAATATGCTAATATGCTACTATGCTAGTACGCTAATATGCTAATATGCTAATATGCTAATATGCTAATATGCTAATACGTTAATATGCTAACACGCTATGCTAATATGCTAATATGCTAATATGCTAATATGCTATGCTAATATGCTAATATGCTATGCTAATATGTTAACATGCTAATACGCTAACACGCTATGCTAATATGCTAATATGCTATGCTAATATGCTAATATGCTAATATGCTAATATGCTAATATGCTATGCTAATATGCTAATATGCTAATATGCTAATACGCTAACACGCTATGCTAATATGCTAATATGCTAATATGCTAATATGCTATGCTAATATGCTAATATGCTAATATACTAATATGCTAATATGCTATGCTAATATGCTAATATGCTAACACGCTATGCTAATATACTAATATGCTAATATGCTAATATGCTAATATGCTAATATGCTAACACGCTATGCTAATATGCTAATATGCTAATATGCTAATATGCTATTATGCTAATATGCTAATATGCTAATATGCTAATATGCTATGCTAATATGCTAATATACTAATATGCTAATATGCTATGCTAATAAGCTAATATGCTAATATGCTAATATGCTAATATGCTAATATGCTATGCTAATATGCTAATATGCTATGCTAATATGCTAATATGCTAATATGCTAATATGCTAATACACTAATATGTTAATATGAAAATATGCTATGCTAATATGCTAATATGCTAATATGCTAATATGCTATGTTAATATGCTAATATGCTAATATGCTAATATGCTAATATGCTAATATGCTAATATGCTAACACGCTATGCTATGCTAATATGCTAATATGCTAATATGCTAATATGCTAATATGCTATGCTAATATGCTAATATGCTAATATGCTAATATGCTATGCTAATATGCTAATATGCTATGCTAATATGCTAATATGCTAATATGCTAATATGCTATGCTATATGCTAATATGCTAATATGCTAATATGTAATGCTTATATGTTAATACGCTAACACGCTATGCTATGCTAATATGCTAATATGCTAATATGCTAATATGCTAATATGCGCTAATATGCTAATATGCTAATATGCTAATATGCTAATATGCTATACTAATATGCTAATATGCTAATATGCTAATATGCTAACACGCTATGCTAATATGCTAATATGCTAATATGCTAATATGCTAATATGCTAACACGCTATGCTAATATACTAATATGTTAATATGCTAATATGCTATGCTAATATGCTAATATGCTAATATGCTAATATGCTAATATGCTAATATGCTATGCTAATATGCTAATATGCTAATATGCTAATATGCTATGCTAATATGCTAATATGCTAATATACTAATATGCTAATATGCTATGCTAATATGCTAATATGTTAATATGCTAATATGCTAATATGCTAATATGCTATGCTAATATGCTAATATGCTAATATGCTAATATGCTAATATGCTAATATGCTATGCTAATATGCTATGCTTATATGCTAATATGCTAATTTGCTAATATGCTATGCTAATATGCTAATATGCTAATATGCTAATATGCTATGCTAATATGCTAATATGCTAATATGCTAATATGCTAACACGCTATGCTATGCTAATATGCTAATATGCTAATATGCTAATATGCTAATATGCTATGCTAATATGCTAATATGCTAATATGCTAATATGCTATGCTAATATGCTAATATGCTATGCTAATATGCTAATATGCTAATATGCTAATATGCTATGCTAATATGCTAATATGCTAATATGCTAATATGCTAATATGTAATGCTTATATGTTAATACGCTAACACGCTATGCTATGCTAATATGCTAATATGCTAATATGCTAATATGCTAATATGCTATGCTAATATGCTAATATGCTAATATGCTAATATGCTAATATGCTATGCTAATATGCTATGCTAATATGCTAATATGCTAATATGCTAATATGCTAATATGCTAATATGCTATACTAATATGCTAATATGCTAATATGCTAATATGCTAACACGCTATGCTAATATGCTAATATGCTAATATGCTAATATGCTAATATGCTAACACGCTATGCTAATATACTAATATGTTAATATGCTAATATGCTATGCTAATATGCTAATATGCTAATATGCTAATATGCTAATATGCTAATATGCTATGCTAATATGCTAATATGCTATGCTAATATGCTAATATGCTAATATACTAATATGCTAATATGCTATGCTAATATGCTAATATGTTAATATGCTAATATGCTAATATGCTAATATGCTATGCTAATATGCTAATATGCTAATATGCTAATATGCTAATATGCTAATATGCTATGCTAATATGCTATGCTTATATGCTAATATGCTAATTTGCTAATATGCTATGCTAATATGCTAATATGCTAATATGCTAATATGCTATGCTAATATGCTAATATGCTAATATGCTAATATGCTAATATGCTATGCTAATATGCTATGCTTATATGCTAATATGCTAATTTGCTAATATGCTAATATGCTAATATGCTAATATGCTATGCTAATATGCTAATATGCTAATATGCTAATATGCTAATATGCTATGCTAATATGCTAATATGCTAATACTCTAACACGCTATGCTAATATGCTAATATGCTATGCTAATATGCTAATATGCTAATATGCTAATATGCTAATATGCTAATATGCTATGCTAATATGCTAATATGCTAATATGCTAATATGCTAATATGCTAATATGCTAATATGCTATGCTAATATGCTAATATGCTAATATGCTATGCTAATATGCTAATATGCTAATATGCTAATATGCTAATATGCTAATATGCTAATATGCTATGCTAATATGCTAATATGCTAACACGCTTTGCTAATATGCTAATATGCTAATATGATAATATGCTAATATGCTAATATGCTAATATGCTAATATGCTAATATGCTAACACGCTATGCTAATATGCTAATATGCTAATATGCTAATATGTTAATATGCTAATATGCTAATATGCTAATATGCTATGCTAATATGCTAATATGCTAATATGCTAATATGCTAATATGCTAATATATTAACACGCTATGCTAATATGCTAATATGCTGTGCTAATATGCTAATATACTAATATGCTAATATGCTAATATGCTATGCTAATATGCTAATATGCTAATATGCTAATATGCTAATATGCTAATATGCTAATATGCTATGCTAATATGCTAATATGCTAATATGCTAACATGCTATGCTAATATGCTAATATGCTAATATGCTAATATGCTATGCTAATATGCTAATATGCTAATATGCTAATATGCTAATATGCTAATATGCTATGCTAATATGCTAATATGCTAATATGCTAATATGCTATGCTAATATGCTATGCTAATATGCTAATATGCTATGCTAATATGCTAATATGCTATGCTAATATGCTAATATGCTAATATGCTAATATGCTAATATACTAATATGCTAATGTGCTAATATGCTAATATGCTTTGCTAATATGCTAATATGCTAATATGCTAATATGCTATGCTAATATGCTAATATGCTAATATGCTAATATGCTAATATGCTAATATGCTAATACGCTAATATGCTAACACGCTATGCTAATATGCTATGCTAATATGCTAATATGCTAATATATTAATATGCTAATATGCTTATATGCTAATATGCTAACACGCTATGCTAATATGCTAATATGCTAATATGCTAATATGCTAATATGCTAATATGCTAATATGCTAACACGCTATGCTAATATGCTTATATGCTAATATGCTAATATACTATGCTAATATGCTAATATGCTAATATGCTAATATGCTATGCTAATATGCTAATATGCTAATATGCTAATATGCTAATATGCTATGCTAATATGCTAATATGCTAATATGCTAACACGCTATGCTAATATGCTAATATGCTAATATGCTAATATGCTTATATGTTAATATGCTAATATGCTAATATGCTAATATGCTAATATGCTAACACGCTATGCTAATATGCTAATATGCTAATATGCTATGCTAATATGCTAATATGCTAATATGCTAATATGCTAATATGCTATGCTAATATGCTAATATGTTAATATGCTAATATGCTATGCTAATATGCTAATATGCTAACACGCTATGCTAATATGCTAATATGCTAATATGCTAATATGCTATGCTAATATGCTAATATGCTATGCTAATATGCTAATATGCTAATATTCTAATATGCTAATATGCTAATATGCTAATATGCTAATATGCTATGCTAATATGCTAATATGCTAATATGCTATATGCTAATATGCTATGCTAATATGCTAATATGCTAATATGCTAATATGCTAATATGCTAATATGCTATGCTAATATGCTAATATGCTAATATGCTAATATGCTAATATGCTAATATGCTAATATGCTATGCTAATATGCTAATATGCTAATATGCTAATATGCTATGCTAATACGCTAATATGCTAATATGCTAATATGCTATGCTAATATGCTAATATGCTAATATGCTAATATGCTAATATGTTAATAAGCTAACACGCTATGCTAATATGCTAATATGCTATGCTAATATGCTAATATGCTAATATGCTAATATGCTAATATGCTAATATGCTAAAATGCTATGCTAATATGCTAATATGCTAATATGCTAATATGCTAATATGCTATGCTAATATGCTAATACGCTAACACGCTATACTAATATGCTAATATGCTAATATGCTAATATGCTATGCTAATATGCTAATATGCTAATATGCTATATGCTAATATGCTAATATGCTAATATGCTATGCTAATATGCTAATATGCTAATATGCTATATGCTAATATGCTAATATGCTAATATGCTAATATGCTAATATGCTATGCTAATATGCTAATATGCTAATATGCTAATATGCTAATATGCTATGCTAATATACTATTAATATGCTAATATGCTAATATGCTAATGTGCTAATATGCTAACACGCTATGCTAATATGCTAATATGCTAATATGCTAATATGCTAATATGCTATGCTAATATGTAATATGCTAATATGCTAATATGCTAATATGCTATGCTAATATGCTAATATGCTAATATGCTAATATGCTAATATGCTATGCTAATATGCTAATATGCTAATATGCTAATATGCTATGCTAATGCTAATATGCTATGCTAATATGCTAATATGCTATGCTAATATGCTAATATGCTAATATGCTAATATGCTAATATGATATGCTAATATGCTAATATGCTAATATGCTAATATGCTAATATGTTAATATGCTAATATGCTAACACGCTATGCTAATATGCTATATGCTAATATGCTAATATGCTAATATGCTATGCTAATATGCTAATATGCTAATATGCTAATGCTAATGCTAATATGCTAATATGCTAATATGCTATGCTAATATGCTGATATGCTAATATGCTAATATGCTAATATGCAAATATGCTAATATGCTATGCTAATATGCTAATATGCTATGCTAATATGCTAATATGCTAATATGCTAATATGCTAATATGCTATGCTAATATGCTAATATGCTAATATGCTAATATGCTAATATGCTATGCTAATATGCAATGCTAATATGCTAATATGCTAATACGCTAACACGCTATGCTAATATGCTAATATGCTATGCTAATATGCTAATTTGTTAATATGCTAATATGCTAATATGCTAATATGCTAATATGCTATGCTAATATGCTAATATGCTAATATGCTAATATGCTATGCTAATATGCTAATACGCTAACACGCTATGCTAATATGCTAATATGCTAATATGATATGCTAATATGCTATGCTAATATGCTAATATGCTAATATGCTAATATGCTAATATGCTAATATGCTAATATGCTATGCTAATATGCTAATATGCTAATATGCTAATATGCTATGCTAACATGCTAATATGTTAATATGCTAATATGCTAATATGCTAATATGCTATGCTAATATGCTAATATGCTAATATGCTAATATGCTAATATGCTAATATGCTATGCTAATATGCTATGCTAATATGCTAATATGTTAATATGCTATGCTAATATGCTAATATGCTGATATGCTAATATGCTAATATGCTATGCTAATATGCTAATATGCTAATATGCTAATATGCTATGCTAATATGCTAATATGTTAATATGCTAATATGCTAATATGCTAATATGCTAACACGCTATGCTAATATGCTAATATGCTAATATGCTAATATGCTAATATGCTATGCTAATATGCTAATATGTTAATATGCTAATATGCTAATATGCTATGCTAATATGCTAATATGCTAATATGCTAATATGCTAATACGCTAATATGCTAACACGCTATGCTAATATGCTAATATGCTAATATGCTAATATGCTAATATGCTAATATGCTATGCTAATATGCTAATATGCTATGCTAATATGCTAATATGCTAATATGCTAATACGCTAACACGCTATGCTAATATGCTAATATGCTATGCTAATATGCTAATATGCTAATATGCTAATATGCTATGCTAATATGGTAATACGCTAACACGCTATGCTAATATGCTAATATGCTAATATGCTAATATGCTATGCTAATATGCTAATATGCTAATATGCTAATATGCTAATATGCTATGCTAATATGCTAATATGCTAATATGCTAATATGCTAATATGCTAATATGCTAACACGCTATGCTAATATGCTAATATGTTAATATGCTATGCTAATTTGCTATGCTAATATGCTATGCTAATATGCTAATATGCTAATATGCTAATATGCTATGCTAATATGCTAATATGCTAATATGCTAATATGCTATGCTAATATGCTATGCTAATATGCTAATATGCTAATATGCTATGCTAATATACTAATATGCTAATATGCTAATATGCTAATATGCTAATATGCTAATATGCTATGCTAATATGCTAATATGCTAATATGCTAATATGCTAATATGCTATGCTAATATGCTAATATGCTAATATGCTAATATGCTAATATGCTATGCTAATATGCTAATATGCTAATATGCTAATATGCTAATATGCTATGCTAATATGCTAATATGCTAATATGCTAATATGCTAATATGCTAACACGCTATGCTAATATGCTAATATGCTAATATGCTAATATGCTAATATGCTATGCTAATATGCTAATATGCTAATATGCTAATATGCTATGCTAATATGCTAATATGCTAATATGCTAATATGCTAATATGTAATGCTAATATGTTAATACGCTAACACGCTATGCTAATATGCTAATATGCTAATATGCTAATATGCTAATATGCTAATATGCTAATATGCTATGCTAATATGCTAATATGCTAATATGCTAATATGCTATGCTAATATGCTATGCTAATATGCTAATATGCTAATATGCTAATATGCTAATATGCTATGCTAATATGCTAATATGCTAATATGCTAATATGCTAACACGCTATGCTAATATGCTAATATGCTAATATGCTAATATGATAATATGCTAACACGCTATGCTAATATGCTAATATGTTAATATGCTAATATGTTAATATGCTAATATGCTATGCTAATATGCTAATATGCTTAATATGCTAATATGCTAACACGCTATGCTAATATGCTATGTTAATATGCTAATATGCTATGCTAATATGCTAATATGCTAATATGCTAATATGCTATGCTAATATGCTAATATGCTAATATGCTAATATGCTAATATGCTAATATGCTATGCTAATATGCTAATATGCTAATATGCTAATATGCTAATATGCTATGCTAATATACTAATATGCTAATATGCTAATATGCTATGCTAATACGCTAATATGCTAATATGCTAATATGCTAATATGCTAATATGCTAATATGCTAATATGCTATGCTAATATGCTAATATGCTAATATGCTAATATGCTATGCTAATATGCTAATATGCTAATATGCTAATATGTTAATAAGCTAACACGCTATGCTAATATGCTAATATGCTATGCTAATATGCTAATATGCTAATATGCTAATATGCTAATATGCTAATATGCTAAAATGCTATGCTAATATGCTAATATGCTAATATGCTAATATGCTATGCTAATATGCTAATATGCTAATATGCTAATACGCTAACACGCTATACTAATATGCTAATATGCTAATATGCTAATATGCTATGCTAATATGCTATATGCTAATATGCTATATGCTAATATGCTAATATGCTAATATGCTATGCTAATATGCTAATATGCTAATATGCTAATATGCTAATATGCTATGCTAATATACTAATATGCTAATATGCTAATATGCTAATATGCTAATGTGCTAATATGCTAACACGCTATGCTAATATGCTAATATGCTAATATGCTAATATGTCTAATATGCTATGCTAATATGTAATATGCTAATATGCTAATATGCTAATATGCTATGCTAATATGCTAATATGCTAATATGCTAATATGCTAATATGCTATGCTAATATGCTAATATGCTAATATGCTAATATGCTATGCTAATATGCTAATATGCTATGCTAATATGCTAATATGATATGCTAATATGCTAATATGCTAATATGCTAATATGCTAATATGTTAATATGCTAATATGCTAACACGCTATGCTAATATGCTAATATGCTAATATGCTAATATGCTAATATGCTAATATGCTATGCTAATATGCTAATATGCTAATATGCTAATATGCTATGCTAATATGCTAATATGCTAATATGCTAATATGCTATGCTAATATGCTAATATGCTAATATGCTAATATGCTATGCTAATATGCTAATATGCTAATATGCTAATATGCTAATATGCTATGCTAATATGCTAATATGCTAATATGCTAATATGCTAATATGCTATGCTAATATGCAATGCTAATATGCTAATATGCTAATACGCTAACACGCTATGCTAATATGCTAATATGCTATACTAATATGCTAATTTGTTAATATGCTAATATGCTAATATGCTAATATGCTAATATTGCTTATGCTAATATGCTAATATGCTAATATGCTATGCTAATATGCTAATACGCTAACACGCTATGCTAATATGCTAATATGCTAATATGATAATATGCTAATATGCTATGCTAATATGCTAATATGCTAATATGCTAATATGCTAATATGCTAATATGCTATGCTAATATGCTAATATGCTAATATGCTATGCTAACATGCTAATATGTTAATATGCTAATATGCTAATATGCTAATATGCTAATATGCTAATACGCTAATATGCTAATACGCTAATATGCTAACACGCTATGCTAATATGCTAATATGCTAATATGCTAATATGCTATGCTAATATACTAATATGCTAATATGCTAATATGCTATGCTAATATGCTAATATGCTAATATGCTAATATGCTTTGCTAATATGCTAATATGCTAATATGCTAATATGCTAATATGCTATGCTAATATGCTAATATGCTACTATGCTAATATGCTATGCTAATATGCTAATATGCTAATATGCTAATATGCTAATATGCTATGCTAATATGCTAATATGCTAATATGCTAATATGCTATGTTAATATGCTATGCTAATATGCTAATATTGCTAATATTCTAATATGCTAATATGCTAATATGCTAATATGCTAATATGCTATGCTAATATGCTAATATGCTAATATGCTAATATGCTAATATGCTATGCTAATATGCTAATATGCTAATATGCTAATATGCTAATATGCTATGCTAATATGCTAATATGCTAATATGCTAATATGCTATGCTAATACGCTAATATGCTAATATGCTAATATGCTAATATGCTAATATGCTAATATGCTAATATGCTATGCTAATATGCTAATATGCTAATATGCTAATATGCTATGCTAATATGCTAATATGCTAATATGCTAATATGTTAATAAGCTAACACGCTATGCTAATATGCTAATATGCTATGCTAATATGCTAATATGCTAATATGCTAATATGCTAATATGCTAATATGCTAAAATGCTATGCTAATATGCTAATATGCTAATATGCTAATATGCTATGCTAATATGCTAATACGCTAACACGCTATACTAATATGCTAATATGCTAATATGCTAATATGCTATGCTAATATGCTAATATGCTAATATGCTATATGCTAATATGCTAATATGCTAATATGCTATGCTAATATGCTAATATGCTAATATGCTAATATGCTAATATGCTATGCTAATATACTAATATGCTAATATGCTAATATGCTAATATGCTAATGTGCTAATATGCTAACACGCTATGCTAATATGCTAATATGCTAATATGCTAATATGCTAATATGCTATGCTAATATGTAATATGCTATGCTAATATGCTAATATGCTATGCTAATATGCTAATATGCTAATATGCTAATATGCTAATATGCTATGCTAATATGCTAATATGCTAATATGCTAATATGCTATGCTAATATGCTAATATGCTATGCTAATATGCTAATATGCTATGCTAATATGCTAATATGCTAATATGCTAATATGCTAATATGCTAATATGATATGCTAATATGCTAATATGCTAATATGCTAATATGCTAATATGTTAATATGCTAATATGCTAACACGCTATGCTAATATGCTAATATGCTAATATGCTAATATGCTAATATGCTATGCTAATATGCTAATATGCTAATATGCTAATATGCTATGCTAATATGCTAATATGCTAATATGCTAATATGCTATGCTAATATGCTAATATGCTAATATGCTAATATGCTAATATGCTAATATGCTGCTAATATGCTATGGCTATATGCTAATATGCTAATATGCTAATATGCTATGCTAATATGCTAATATGCTAATATGCTAATATGCTAATATGCAAATATGCTAATATGCTATGCTAATATGCTAATATGCTATGCTAATATGCTAATATGCTAATATGCTAATGCTAATATGCTATGCTAATATGCTAATATGCTAATATGCTAATATGCTAATATGCTATGCTAATATGCAATTGCTAATATGCTAATATGCTAATACGCTAACACGCTATGCTAATATGCTAATATGCTATGCTAATATGCTAATTTGTTAATATGCTAATATGCTAATATGCTAATATGCTAATATGCATGCTAATATGCTAATATGCTAATATGCTAATATGCTAATATGCTATATGCTATGCTAATATGCTAATACGCTAACACGCTATGCTAATATGCTATATGCTAATATGATAATATGCTAATATGCTAATATGCTAATATGCTAATGCTAATATGCTAATATGCTAATATGCTAATATGCTATGCTAATATGCTAATATGCTAATATGCTAATATGCTAATGCTAATATGCTAATATGCTAATATGCTAATTGCTAATATGCTATGCTAATATGCTATGCTAATATGCTAGCTAATATGCTAATATGTTAATATGCTATGCTAATATGCTAATATGCTGATATGCTATATGCTAATTATGCTAATATGCTAATATGCTAATTGCTAATATGCTATGCTAATATGCTAATATGTTAATATGCTTAATATGCTAATATGCTAATATGCTAACACGCTATGCTAATATGCTAATATGCTAATATGCTAATATGCTAATATGCTAATATGCTATGCTAATATGCTAATATGTTAATATGCTAATATGCTAATATGCTATGCTAATATGCTAATATGCTAATATGCTAATATGCTAAATCGCTAATATGCTAACACGCTATGCTAATATGCTAATATGCTAATATGCTAATATGCTAATATGCTATGCTAATATGCTAATATGCTATGCTAATATGCTAATATGCTAATACGCTAACACGCTATCTAATATGCTAATATGCTAATATGCTAATATGCTAATATGCTAATATGCTATGCTAATATGCTAATAGCTAATATGCTAAGCTATGCTAATATGCTAATATGCTAATATGCTATTATGCTAATATGTTAATACCTAACACCCTATGCTAATATGCTAATATGCTAATATGCTAATATGCAATATGCTAATATGCTAATATGCTAATATGCTATGCTAATATGCTAATATGCTAATATGCTAATATGCTAATTGCTATGCTAATATGCTAATATGCTAATATGCTAATATGCTAATGCTATGCTAATATGCTAATATGGCTAATATGCTAATATGCTAACACGCTATGCTAATATGCTAATATGCTAATATGCTAATATGATATATGCTAACACGCTATGCTAATATGCTAATATGTTAATATGCTAATATGCTATGCTAATATGCTAATATGCTAATATGCTAATATGCTAACACGCTATGCTAATATGCTATGTTAATATGCTAATATGCTATGCTAATATGCTAATATGCTAATATGCTAATATGTTAATATGCTAAAATGCTAATATGCTAATGTGCTATGCTAATATGCTAATATGCTAATATGTTAATATGCTAATATGCTATGCTAATATGCTAATATGCTAATATGTTAATATGCTATGTTAATATGCTAATATGCTAATATGTTATATGCTAATATGCTAATATGCTATGCTAATATGCTAATATGCTAATATGCTAATATGCTAATATGCTAATATGCTAATATGCTATGCTAATATGCTAAAACGCTAACACGCTAGGCTAATATGCTAATATGCTAATATGATAATATGCTAATATGCTATGCTAATATGCTAATATGCTAATATGCTAATATGCTAATATGCTAATATGCTATGCTAATATGCTAATATGCTAATATGCTATGCTAACATGCTAATATGTTAATATGCTAATATGCTAATATGCTAATATGCTATGCTAATATGCTAATATGCTAATATGCTAATATGCTAATATGCTAATATGCTATGCTAATATGCTATGCTAATATGCTAATATGTTAATATGCTATGCTAATATGCTAATATGCTGATATGCTAATATGCTAATATGCTATGCTAATATGCTAATATGCTAATATGCTAATATGCTATGCTAATATGCTAATATGTTAATATGCTAATATGCTAATATGCTAATATGCTAACACGCTATGCTAATATGCTAATATGCTAATATGCTAATATGCTAATATGCTAATATGCTAATATGCTATGCTAATATGCTAATATGTTAATATGCTAATATGCTAATATGCTATGCTAATATGCTAATATGCTAATATGCTAATATGCTAATACGCTAATATGCTAACACGCTATGCTAATATGCTAATATGCTAATATGCTAATATGCTAATATGCTAATATGCTATGCTAATATGCTAATATGCTATGCTAATATGCTAATATGCTAATACGCTAACACGCTATGCTAATATGCTAATATGCTATGCTAATATGCTAATATGCTAATATGCTAATATGCTAATATGCTATGCTAATATGGTAATACGCTAACACGCTATGCTAATATGCTAATATGCTAATATGCTAATATGCTATGCTAATATGCTAATATGCTAATATGCTAATATGCTAATATGCTATGCTAATATGCTAATATGCTAATATGCTAATATGCTAATATGCTAACACGCTATGCTAAATATGCTAATATGCTAATATGCTATGCTAATTTGCTATGCTAATATGCTATGCTAATATGCTAATATGCTAATATATTATGCTAATATGCTAATATGCTAATATGCTAATATGCTAATAGGCTATGCTAATTTGCTATGCTAATATGCTAATATGCTAATATGCTATGCTAATATACTAAAATGCTAATATGCTAATATGCTATATGCTATGCTAATATGCTAATATGCTAATATGCTAATATGCTAATATGCTATGCTAATATGCTAATATGCTAATATGCTAATATGCTAATATGCTATGCTAATATGCTAATATGCTAATATGCTAATATGCTATGCTAATATGCTATGCTAATATGCTAATATGCTAATATGCTAATATGCTAATATGCTAACACGCTATGCTAATATGCTAATATGCTAATATGCTAATATGCTAATATGCTAATATGCTATGCTAATATGCTAATATGCTAATATGCTAATATGCTATGCTAATATGCTAATATGCTAATATGCTAATATGCTAATATGTAATGCTAATATGTTAATACGCTAACACGCTATGCTAATATGCTAATATGCTAATATGCTAATATGCTAATATGCTAATATGCTAATATGCTATGCTAATATGCTAATATGCTAATATGCTAATATGCTATGCTAATATGCTATGCTAATATGCTAATATGCTAATATGCTAATATGCTAATATGCTATGCTAATATGCTAATATGCTAATATGCTAATATGCTAACACGCTATGCTAATATGCTAATATGCTAATATGCTAATATGATAATATGCTAACACGCTATGCTAATATGCTAATATGTTAATATGCTAATATGCTATGCTAATATGCTAATATGCTAATATGCTAATATGCTAACACGCTATGCTAATATGCTATGTTAATATGCTAATATGCTATGCTAATATGCTAATATGCTAATATGCTAATATGTTAATATGCTAAAATGCTAATATGCTAATGTGCTATGCTAATATGCTAATATGCTAATATGTTAATATGCTAATATGCTATGCTAATATGCTAATATGCTAATATGTTAATATGCTATGTTAATATGCTAATATGCTAATATGTTAATATGCTAATATGCTAATATGCTATGCTAATATGCTAATATGCTAATATGCTAATATGCTAATATGCTAATATACTATGCTAATACGCTAATATGCTAATATGCTAATATGCTATGCTAATATGCTAAAACGCTAACACGCTAGGCTAATATGCTAATATGCTAATATGCTAATATGCTAATATGCTAATATGCTATGCTAATATGCTAATATGCTAATATGCTATGCTAATATGCTAATATGCTAATATGCTAATATGCTAATATGCTGATATGCTAATATGCTAATATGCTAATATGCTTATATGCTATGCTAATATGCTAACACGCTTTGCTAATATGCTAATATGCTAATATGCTAATTTGCTAATATGCTAATATGCTAATATGCTAATATGCTATGCTAATATGCTAATATGCTAATATGCTAACATGCTAATATACTAATACGCTAATATAACATGCTATGCTAATATGCTAATATGCTAATATGCTAATATGCTAATATGCTAATATGCTATGCTAATATGCTAATATGCTAATATGCTAATATGCTAATATGCCAATATGCTAATATGCTATGCTAATATGCTAATATGCTAATATGCTAATATGCTAATATACTAATATGTAATGCTATGTTAATACGCTAACACGCTATGCTAATATGCTAATATGCTAATATGCTAATATGCTAATATGCTATGCTAATATGCTAATAAGCTAATATGCTAATATGCTATGCTAATATGCTATGCTAATATGCTAATATGCTATGCTAATATGCTAATATGCTATGCTAATATGCTAATATGCTAATATGCTAATATGCTAACACGCTATGCTAATATGCTAATATGCTAATATGCTAATATGCTAATATGCTAATATGCTAACACGCTATGCTAATATGCTAATATGTTAATATGCTAATATGCTATGCTAATATGCTATGCTAATATGCTAATATGCTAATAAGCTAATATGCTAAAATGCTAATATGCTAATATGCTATGCTAATATGCTATATGCTAATATGCTAATATGCTAATATGCTATGCTAATATGCTAATATGCTAATATGCTAATATGCTAATATGCTAATATGCTATGCTATATGCTAATATGCTAATATGCTAATATGCTAATATGCTATGCTAATATGCTATGCTAATATGCTAATATGCTAATACGCTAACACGCTATGCTAATATGCTAATATGCTATGTTAATATGCTAATATGCTAATATGTTAATATGCTAATATGCTAATATGCTATGCTAATATGCTAATATGCTAATATGCTAATATGCTAATATGCTATGCTAATATGCTAAAACGCTAACACGCTAGGCTAATATGCTAATATGCTAATATGCTAATATGCTAATATGCTATGCTAATATGCTAATATGCTAATATGCTAATATGCTAATATGCTAATATGCTATGCTAATATGCTAATATGCTAATATGCTGATATGCTAATATGCTAATATGCTAATATGCTATGCTAATATGCTAATATGCTAATATGCTAATATGCTAATATGCTAATATGCTTGCTAATATGCTATGCTAATATGCTAATATGCTAATATGCTAATATGCTAATATGCTAATATGCTAATATGCTAATATGCTATGCTAATATGCTAATATGCTAACACGCTTTGCTAATGTGCTAATATGCTAATATGCTAATTTGCTAATATGCTAATATGCTAATATGCTAACACGCTATGCTAATATGCTAATGTGCTAATATGCTATGCTAATATGCTAATATGCTAATATGATTTTGCTAGTACGCTAATATGCTAATATGCTAATATGCTAATATGCTAATATGCTAATACGTTAATATGCTAACACGCTATGCTAATATGCTAATATGCTATGCTAATATGCTAATATGCTATGCTTATATGCTAACATGCTAATACGCTAACACGCTATGCTAATATGCTAATATGCTATGCTAATATGCTATATGCTAATATGCTAATATGCTAATATGCTAATATGCTATGCTAATATGCTAATATGCTAATATGCTAATACGCTAACACGCTATGCTAATATGCTAATATGCTAATATGCTAATATGCTATGCTAATATGCTAATATGCTAATATACTAATATGCTAATATGCTATGCTAATATGCTAATATGCTAACACGCTATGCTAATATACTAATATGCTAATATGCTAATATGCTAATATGCTAATATGCTAACACGCTATGCTAATATGCTAATATGCTAATATGCTAATATGCTATTATGCTAATATGCTAATATGCTAATATGCTAATATGCTATGCTAATATGCTAATATACTAATTGCTAATATGCTATGCTAATAAGCTAATATGCTATTATGCTAATATGCTAATATGCTAATATGCTAATATGCTATGCTAATATGCTAATATGCTATGCTAATATGCTAATATGCTAATATGCTAATATGCTAATTACACTAATATGTTAATATGAAAATATGCTATGCTAATATGCTAATATGCTAATATGCTAATATGCTATGTTAATATGCTAATATGCTAATATGCTAATATGCTAATATGCTAATATGCTAATATGCTAACACGCTATGCTATGCTAATATGCTATATGCTAATATGCTAATATGCTAATATGCTAATATGCTAATATGCTAATATGCTATGCTAATATGCTAATATGCTAATATGCTAATATGCTATGCTAATATGCTAATATGCTATGCTAATATGCTAATATGCTAATATGCTAATATGCTATGCTAATATGCTAATATGCTAATATGCTAATATGCTAATATGTAATGCTTATATGTTAATACGCTAACACGCTATGCTATGCTAATATGCTAATATGCTAATATGCTAATATGCTATGCTAATATGCTAATATGCTAATATGCTAATATGCTAATATGCTATGCTAATATGCTATGCTAATATGCTAATATGCTAATATGCTAATATGCTAATATGCTATACTAATATGCTAATATGCTAATATGCTAATATGCTAATATGCTAACACGCTATGCTAATATCTATATGCTATATGCTAATATGCTAATATGCTACACGCTATGCTAATATACTAATATGTTAATATGCTAATATGCTATGCTAATATGCTAATATGCTAATATGCTAATATGCTAATATGCTAATATGCTAATATGCTATGCTATATGCTAATATGCTAATATGCTATGCTATATGCTAATATGCTAATATACTAATATGCTAATATGCTATGCTAATATGCTAATATGTTAATATGCTAATATGCTAATATGCTAATATGCTATGCTAATATGCTAATATGCTAATATGCTAATATGCTAATATGCTAATATGCTATGCTATGCTTATATGCTAATATGCTAATTTGCTAATATGCTATGCTAATATGCTAATATGCTAATATGCTAATATGCTATGCTAATATGCTAATATGCTAATATGCTAATATGCTAATATGCTATGCTAATATGCTATGCTTATATGCTAATATGCTAATTTGCTAATATGCTAATATGCTAATATGCTAATATGCTATGCTAATATGCTAATATGCTAATATGCTAATTGCTAATATGCTATGCTAATATGCTAATATGCTAATACTCTAACACGCTATGCTAATATGCTAATATGCTATGCTAATATCTAATATGCTAATATGCTAATATGCTAATATGCTATGCTAATATGCTAATATGCTAATATGCTAATATGCTAATATGCTAACTATGCTAATGCTAATATGCTAATATGCTATGCTAATATGCTAATATGCTAATATGCTAATATGCAATATGCTAATATGCTAATATGCTATGCTAATATGCTAATATGCTAACACGCTTTGCTAATATGCTAATATGCTAATATGATATATGCTAATATGCTAATATGCTAATATGCTAATAAGCTAACACGCTATGCTAATATGCTAATATGCTAATATGTTAATATGCTAATATGCTAATATGCTAATATGCTATGCTAATATGCTAATATGCTAATATGCTAATATGCTAATATGCTAATATGCTAATATGCTAATATATTAACACGCTATGCTAATATGCTAATATGCTGTGCTAATATGCTAATATACTAATATGCTAATATGCTAATATGCTATGCTAATATGCTAATATGCTAATATGCTAATATGCTAATATGCTAATATGCTAATATGCTATGCTAATATGCTAATATGCTAATATGCTAACATGCTATGCTAATATGCTAATATGCTAATATGCTAATATGCTATGCTAATATGCTAATATGCTAATATGCTAATATGCTAATATGCTAATATGCTAATATGCTATGCTAATATGCTAATATGCTAATATGCTAATATGCTAATATGCTATGCTAATATGCTATGCTAATATGCTAATATGCTATGCTAATATGCTAATATGCTATGCTAATATGCTAATATGCTAATATGCTAATATGCTAATATGCTAATATACTAATATGCTAATGTGCTAATATGCTAATATGCTTGCTAATATGCTATGCTAATATGCTAATATGCTATGCTAATATGCTAATATGCTAATATGCTAATATGCTAATATGCTAATATGCTAATACGCTAATATGCTAACACGCTATGCTAATATGCTATGCTAATATGCTAATATGCTAATATATTACTATGCTAATATGCTTATATGCTAATATGCTAACACGCTATGCTAATGCTAAATGCTAATATGCTAATATGCTAATATGCTAATATGCTAATATGCTAATATGCTAATCACGCTATGCTAATATGCTTATATGCTAATATGCTAATATACTATGCTAATATGCTAATATGCTAATATGCTAATATGCTATGCTAATATGCTAATATGCTAATATGCTAATATGCTAATATGCTAATATGCTAATATGCTAATATGCTATGCTAATATGCTAATATGCTAATATGCTAACACGCTATGCTAATATGCTAATATGCTAATATGCTAATATGCTTATATGTTAATATGCTAATATGCTAATATGCTAATATGCTAATATGCTAACACGCTATGCTAATATGCTAATATGCTAATATGCTATGCTAATATGCTAATATGCTAATATGCTAATATGCTAATATGCTATGCTTATATGCTAATATGTTAATATGCTAATATGCTATGCTAATATGCTAATATGCTAACACGCTAATGCTAATATGCTAATATGCTAATATGCTAATATGCTATGCTAATATGCTAATATGCTATGTGCTAATATGCTAATATGCTATGCTAATATGCTAATATGCTAATATGCTATGCTAACATGCTAATATGTTAATATGCTAATATGCTAATATGCTATATGCTATGCTAATTGCTAATATGCTAATATGCTATGCTAATATGCTATGCTAATATGCTATATGCTAATATGCTAATATGCTAATATGTTGATATGCTAATATGCTAATATGCTAATATGCTAATATGCTAATATGCTATGCTAATATGCTAACATGCTAATATGCTAATATGCTAATATGCTATGCTAATATGCTAATATGCTAATATGCTAATATGCTAATATGCTATGCTAATATGCTAATATGCTAATATGCTAATATGCTAATATGCTAATATGCTATGCTAATATGCTAATATGCTAATATGCTAATATGCTAATATGCTATGCTAATATGCTAATATGCTATTATGCTAACTCGCTATGCTAATATGCTAATATGCTAATATGCTATGCTAATATGCTAATATGCTAATATGCTAATATGCTAATATGCTAATATGCTATGCTAATATGCTAATTTGCTAATATGCTAATATGCTAATATGCTAATATGCTATGCTAATATGCTAATATGCTAATATGCTAATATGCTATGCTAATATGCTAATATGCTAATATGCTAATATGCTAATATGCTAATATGCTAATATGCTATGCTAATATGCAATATGCTAATATGCTAATATGCTAATATGCTAATATGCTAATATGCTATATGCTAATATGCTAATATGCTAATATGCTAATATGCTAATATGCTAATATGCTAATATGCTAATATGCTATACTAATATGCTAATATGCTAATATGCTAATATGCTAATATGCTAATACGCTAATATGCTAACACGCTATGCTAATATGCTAACACGCTATGCTAATATGCTAATATGCTAAATGCTTAATATGCTATGCTAATATGCTAACACGCTATGCTAATATGCTAATATGCTAATATGCTAATATGCTATGCTAATATGCTATGCTAATATGCTAATATGCTAACACGATATGCTAATATGCTTATATGCTAATATGCTAATATGCTATGCTAATATGCTAATATGCTAATATGCTAATATGCTAATATGCTAATATGCTATGCTAATATTGCTAATATGCTAACACGCTATGCTAATATGCTAATATGCTAATATGCTAATATGCTTATATGCTAATATGCTAATATGCTAATATGCTAATATGCTAACACGCTATGCTAATATGCTAATATGCTAATATGCTAATATGCTATGCTAATATGCTAATTGCTAATATGCTAATATGGTAATATGCTAATATGCTATGCTAATATGGTAATATGCTAATATGCTAATATGCTAATATGCTATGCTAATATGCTAATATGTTAATATGCTAATATGCTAATATGCTATGCTAATATGCTAATATGCTAATATGCTAATATGCTATGCTAATATGCTAATATGCTAATATGCTAATATGCTATGCTAACATGTTAATATGCTAACACGCTATGCTAATATGCTAATATGCTATGCTAATATGCTAATATGCTAATATGCTAATATGCTAATATGCTATGCTAATATGCTAATATGCTAATATGCTAATATGCTAATATGCTAACACGTTATGCTAATATGTTTATATGCTAATATGCTAATATGCTATGCTAATATGCTAATATGCTAATATGCTAATATACTAATATGCTATGCTAATATGCTAATATGCTATGCTAATATGCTAATATGCTAATATGCTAACACGCTATGCTAATATGCTAATATGCTAATATGCTAATATGCTTATATGCTAATATGCTAATATGCTAATATGCTAATATGCTAACACACTATGCTAATATGCTAATATGCTAATATGCTAATATGCTATGCTAATATGCTAATATGCTAATATGCTAATATGCTAATATGCTAATATGCTAATATGCTATGCTAATATACTAATATGCTAATATGCTAATATGCTAATATGCTAATATGCTAATATGCTATGCTAATATGCTAATATGCTAATATGTTAATATGCTATTATGTTAATATACTAATATGCTATGCTAATATGCTAATATGCTAATATGCTAACACGCTATGCTAATATGCTAATATGCTATGCTAATATGCTAATATGCTAATATGCTAATATGCTAATATGCTATGCTAATATGCTAATATGCTAATATGCTAATATGCTATGCTAATATGCTAATATACTAATATGCTAATATGCTAATATGCTATGCTAATATGCTAATATGCTAATATGCTAATATGCTAATATGCTAATATGCTAATATGCTATGCTAATATGCTAATATGTTAATATGCTAATATGCTAATATGCTATATGCTATGCTAATATGCTAATATGCTAATATGCTAATATGCTAATATGCTATGCTAATATGCTAATATGCTAATATGCTAATATGCTAACACGCTATGCTAATATGCTAATATGCTAATATGCTAATATGCTAATATGCTAATATGCTAATATGCTATGCTAATATGCTAATATGCTAATATGCTAATGTGCTATGCTAATATGCTAATATGCTAATATGCTAATATTCTAATATGCTAATATGCTATGCTAATATGCTAATATGCTAATATGCTATGCTAATATGCTAATATGCTAATATGCTAATATGCTAATATGCTATGCTAATATGCTAATATGCTAATATGCTAATATGCTATGCTAATATGCTAATATGCTAATATGCTAATATGCTAATATGCTAATATGCTAACACGCTATGCTAATATGCTAATATGCTAATATGCTAATATGCTATGCTAATATGCTAATATGCTAATATGCTAATATGCTAATATGCTATCTAATATGCTAATATGCTAATATGCTAATATGCTATGCTAATATGTTAATATGCTAATATGCTAATATGCTAATATGCTATGCTAATATGTTAATATGCTAATATGCTAATATGCTAATATGCTAATATACTATGCTAATATGCTAATATGCTAATATGCTAATATGCTATGCTAATATGCTAATATGCTAATATGCTAATATGCTAATATGCTATGCTAATATGCTAATATGCTAATATGCTAATATGCTAATATGCTAATATGCTATGCTAATATGCTAATATGCTAATATGCTAATTGCTATGCTAATATGCTAATATGCTAATATGCTAATATGCTAACACGCTATGCTAATATGCTAATATGCTAATATGCTAATATGCTAATATGCTAACACACTATGCTAATATGCTAACACACTATGCTAATATGCTAATATGCTAATATGCTAATATGCTAATATGCTAATATGCTATGCTAATATGCTATATGCTAATATGCTAATATGCTAATATGCTAACACGCTATGCTAATATGCTAATATGCTATGCTAATATGCTAAAATGCTAATATGCTAATATGCTTATATGCTAATATGCTAATATGCTAATATGCTAACACGCTATGCTAATATGCTAATATGCTAATATGCTATGCTAATATGCTAATATGCTAATATGCTAATATGCTAATATGCTATGCTAATATGCTAATATGCTAATATGCTAATATGCTATGCTAATATGCTAATATGTTAATATGCTAATATGCTAATATGCTATGCTAATATGCTAATATGCTAATATGCTAATATGCTATGCTAATATGCTAATATGCTAATATGCTAATATGCTATGCTAACATGTTAATATGCTAACACGCTATGCTAATATGCTAATATGCTAATACGCTATGCTAATATGCTAATATGCTAATATGCTAATATGCTAATATGCTATGCTAATATGCTAATATGCTAATATGCTAATATGCTAATATGCTAATATGCTAACACGTTATGCTAATATGTTTATATGCTAATATGCTATGCTAATATGCTAATATGCTAATATGCTAATATGCTAATATGCTAATATGCTAATATGCTAATATGCTATGCTAATATGCTAATATGCTATGCTAATATGCTAATATGCTAATATGCTAACACGCTATGCTAATATGCTAATATGCTAATATGCTAATATGCTAATATGCTTATATGCTAATATGCTAATATGCTAATATGCTAATATGCTAACACGCTATGCTAATATGCTAATATGCTAATATGCTAATATGCTATGCTAATATGCTAATATGCTAATATGCTAATATGCTAATATGCTAATATGCTATGCTAATATGCTAATATGCTAATATGCTATGCTAATATACTAATATGCTAATATGCTATACTAATATGCTAATATGCTATGCTAATATGCTAATATGCTAATATGTTAATATGCTAATATGTTAATATACTAATATGCTATGCTAATATGCTAATATGCTAATATGCTAACACGCTATGCTAATATGCTAATATGCTATGCTAATATGCTAATATGCTAATATGCTAATATGCTAATATGCTAATATGCTAATATGCTAATATGTTATGCTAATATGCTAATATGCTAATATGCTAATATGCTAATATGCTATGCTAATATGCTAATATGCTAATATGCTAATATGCTAATATGCTATGCTAATATGCTAATATGCTAATATGCTAATATGCTAATATGCTAATATGCTATGCTAATATGCTAATATGTTAATATGCTAATATGCTAATATGCTAATATGCTAATATGCTAATATGCTATGCTAATATGCTAATATGCTAATATGCTAATATGCTAATATGCTATGCTAATATGCTAATATGCTAATATGCTAATATGCTATGCTAATATGCTAATATGCTAATATGCTAATATGCTATGCTAATATGCTAATATGCTAATATGCTAACACGCTATGCTAATATGCTAATATGCTAATATGCTAATATGCTAATATGCTAATATGCTAACACGCTATGCTAATATGCTAATATGCTAATATGCTAATATGCTAATATGCTAATATGCTAATATGCTATGCTAATATGCTAATATGCTAAATGCTATGCTAATATGCTAATATGCTAATATGCTAATATGCTAACACGCTATGCTAATATGCTAATATGCTAATATGCTAATATGCTAATATGCTAATATGCTAACACACTATGCTAATATGCTAATATGCTAATATGCTAATATGCTATGCTAATATGCTAATATGCTAATATGCTAATATGCTAATATGCTAATATGCTAATATGCTAATATGATAACACGCTATGCTAATATGCTAACACGCTATGCTAATATGCTAATATGCTAATATGCTAATATGCTATGCTAATATGCTAATTTGCTAATATGCTAATATGCTATGCTAATATGCTAATATGCTAATATGCTAATATGCTATGCTAATATGTTAATATGCTAATATGCTAATATGCTAATATGCTATGCTAATATGCTAATATGCTAATATGCTAATATGCTAATATACTATGCTAATATGCTAATATGCTAATATGCTAATATGCTAATATGCTATGCTAATATGCTAATATGCTAATATGCTAATATGCTAATATGCTAATATGCTATGCTAATATGCTAATATGCTAATATGCTAATATGCTAATATGCTAATATGCTATGCTAATATGCTAATATGCTAATATGCTATGCTAATATGCTAATATGCTAATATGCTAATATGCTAACACGCTATGCTAATATGCTAATATGCTAATATGCTAATATGCTAATATGCTAATATGCTAACACACTATGCTAATATGCTAATATGCTAATATGCTAATATGCTATGCTAATATGCTAATATGCTAATATGCTAATATGCTAATATGCTAATATGCTAATATGCTAATATGATAACACGCTATGCTAATATGCTAATATGCTATGCTAATATGCTAATATGCAATGCTAATATGCTATATGCTATGCTAATATGCTAATATGCTAATATGCTAATATACTAATATGCTAATACGCTAATATGCTAACACGCTATGCTAATATGCTATATGCTAATATGCTAATATGCTAATATGCTAATATGGTAATATACTATGCCAATATGCTAATATGCTAATATGCTAATATGCTAATATGCTATGCTAATATGCTAATATGCTAATATGTTAATATGCTAATATGCTAATATCCAATGCTAATATGCTAATATGCTAATATGCTAATATGCTAATATGCTAATATGCTAATATGCTATGCTAATATGCTATGCTAATATGCTAATATGCTAACATGCTAATATGCTAATATGCTAACACGCTATGCTAATATGCTAATATGCTAACATGCTAATATGCTAATATGCTAACACGCTATGCTAATATGCTAATATGCTAATATGCTAACACGCTATGCTAATATGCTAATATGTTAATATGCTAATATGCTATGCTAATATGCTATGCTAATATGCTAAAATGCTAATATGCTAATATGCTATGCTTATATGCTAATATGCTAATATGCTAATATGCTATGCTAATATGCTAATATGCTAATATGCTAATATGCTAATATGCTATGCTAATATGCTAATATGCTAATATGCTAATATGCTAATATGCTATGCTAATATGCTATGCTAATATGCTAATATGCTAATATGCTAACACGCTATACTAATATGCTAATATGCTATGCTAATATGCTAATATGCTAATATGCTAATATGCTAATATGCTAATATGCTATGCTAATATGCTAATATGCTAATATGCTAATATGCTAATATGCTAATATGCTATGCTAATATGCTAATATGCTAATATGCTAATATGCTAATATGCTAATATGCTATACTAATATGCTAATATGCTAATATGCTAATATGCTATATGCTAATATGCTAATACGCTAATATGCTAACACGCTATGCTAATATGCTAACACGCTATGCTAATATGCTAATATGCTAATATGCTAATATGCTATGCTAATATGCTATGCTAATATGCTAATATGCTAACACGATATGCTAATATGCTTATATGCTAATATGCTAATATGCTATGCTAATATGCTAATATGCTAATATGCTAATATGCTAATATGCTAATATGCTATGCTAATATGCTAATATGCTACACGCTATGCTAATATGCTAATATGCTAATATGCTAATATGCTTATATGCTAATATGCTAATATGCTAATATGCTAATATGCTAACACGCTATGCTAATATGCTAATATGCTAATATGCTAATATGCTAATATGATATGCTAATATGCTTAATATGCTAATATGCTAATATGCTAATATGCTATGCTAATATGCTAATATGCTATGCTAATATGCTAATATGCTACTATGCTAATATGCTAATATATGCTAATATGCTAATATGCTAAATATGCTATGCTATCTATGCTAATATGCTAATATGCTAATATGCTAATATGCTATGCTAATATGCTAATATGCTAATATGCTAATATGCTAATTCTGCCTAATATGCTAACCGTATGCTAATATGTTTATATGCTAATATGCTAATATGTTTATGCTAATATGCTAATAATGCTAATATGCTAACTATACTAATATGCTATGCTAATATGCTAATATGCTATGCTAATATGCTAATATGCTAATATGCTAACACGCTATGCTAATATGCTAATATGCTAATATGTC